>NC_083444.1:25680344-25810344 GCF_020745735.1 Hemiscyllium ocellatum
GACTCTGTAAGGTATAAAAATGGTGAGACTCTTTCACGTATGAAAATGGGGAGTCTCTGTTGGGTATAAAAATGGGGAGACACTGTCAGGTATAAAAATGAGGAGACTCTGTCAAGTATAAAAATGGGGAGGCTCTGTCTGGTAGAAAAATGGGGAGACTCGGTCAGGTATAAAAATGGGGAGGCTCTGTCAGGTATAAAAACGGGGAGACTCTGTCGGGTATAAAAATGGGGAGAGTCTGTCAGGTATAAAAATGGGGCGACTCTGTCGGGTATAAAAATGGGGAGGCTCTGTCAGGTATAAAAATTGGGAGAGTCTGTCAGGTATTAAAATGGGGAGACTCTGTCAGGTATAAATATGGGGAGACACTGTCATTTATTAAAATGAGGAGACTCTGTCAAGTATAAATATGGGGAGACTCTGTCAGGTATAGATATGGGGAGACACTGTCAGGTATAAAAATGGGGAGTCTTTGTCAGGTATAAAAATGGGGAGACTCTGTCGGGTATAAAAATGGGGAGGCTCTGTCAGGTATAAAAATTGGGAGAGTCTGTCAGGTATAAATATGGGGAGACACTGTCAGTTATAAAAATGAGGAGACTCTGTCAAGTATAAATATGGGGTGACTCTGTCAGGTATAAATATGGGGAGACACTGTCAGTTATAAAAATGAGGAGACTCTGTCAAGTATAAATATGGGGTGACTCTGTCAGGTATAAAAATGGGGAGTCTTTGTCAGGTATAAAAATGGGGAGACTCTGTCAGGTATAAAAATGGGGAGTCTCTGTCAGGTATAAAAATGGGGAGACTCTGTCGGGTATTAAAATGGGGAGACTCTGTCTGGTATAAAAATGGGGAGACTCTGTCTGGTATAAAATTGGGGGGGCTCTGTCAGGTATAAAAATGGGGAAGCTCTGTCAGGTATAAAAATGGGGAGACTCTGTCAGGTATAAAAATGGGGAGACTCTGTCAGGTATAAATATGGGGAGACACTATCAGTTATAAAAATGAGGAGACTCTGTCAAGTATAAATATGGGGAGACACTGTCAGGTATAAAAATGGGGAGTCTCTGTCAGGTATAAAAATGGGGACATTCTGTCTGGTATTAAAATGGGGAGACTCTGTCTGGTATAAAAATGGGGAGACTCTGTCAGGTATAAAATTGGGGGGGCTCTGTCAGGTATAAAAATGGGGAAGCTCTGTCAGGTATAAAAATGGGGAGGCTCTGTCGGGTATAAAAATGGGAAGGCTCTGTCAGGTATAAAAATGGGGAAACTCTGTCGGGTATTAAAATGGGGAGACTCTGTCAGGTATAAAAATGGGGAGACACTGTCAGGTATTAAAATGGGGAGAGTCTGTCGGGTATAAAAATGGGGAGACTTTCAGGTATAAAATTGGGGAGACACTGTCAGGTATAAAAATGGGGATACTCTGTCGGGTATAAAAATGGGGAGACTCTGTCAGCTATAAAAATGGGGAAGCTCTGTCATGTATAAAAATGGGGAGACTCTGTAAGGTATAAAAATGGTGAGACTCTTTCACGTATGAAAATGGGGAGTCTCTGTTGGGTATAAAAATGGGGAGACACTGTCAGGTATAAAAATGAGGAGACTCTGTCAAGTATAAAAATGGGGAGGCTCTGTCTGGTAGAAAAATGGGGAGACTCGGTCAGGTATAAAAATGGGGAGGCTCTGTCAGGTATAAAAACGGGGAGACTCTGTCGGGTATAAAAATGGGGAGAGTCTGTCGGGTATAAAAATGGGGCGACTCTGTCGGGTATAAAAATGGGGAGGCTCTGTCAGGTATAAAAATTGGGAGAGTCTGTCAGGTATAAATATGGGGAGACTCTGTCAGGTATAAATATGGGGAGACACTGTCATTTATTAAAATGAGGAGACTCTGTCAAGTATAAATATGGGGAGACTCTGTCAGGTATAGATATGGGGAGACACTGTCAGGTATAAAAATGGGGAGTCTTTGTCAGGTATAAAAATGGGGAGACTCTATCAGGTATAAAAATGGGGAGACTCTATCAGGTATAAAAACGGGGAGACTCTGTCGGGTATAAAAATGGGGAGACTCTGTCAGGTATAAAATTGGGGAGACTCTGTCAGGTATAAAAATTGGGAGAGTCTGTCAGGTATAAAAATGGGGAGACTCTGTCAGGTATAAATATGGGGAGACACTGTCAGTTATAAAAATGAGGAGACTCTGTCAAGTATAAATATGGGGAGACTCTGTCAGGTATAGATATGGGGAGACACTGTCAGGTATAAAAATGAGGAGACTCTGTCATGTATTAAAATGGGGAGACTCTGTCTGGTATAAAAATGGGGAGACTCTGTCACGTATAAAAATGCGAAGGCTCTGTCAAGTATAAAAATGGGGAGGCTCTGTCGGGTACAAAAATGGGGAGGCTCTGTCTGGTAGAAAAATGGGGAGACTCGGTCAGGTATAAAAATGGGGAGGCTCTGTCAGGGATAAAAACGGGGAGACTCTGTCGGGTATAAAAATGGGGAGGGTCTGTCGGGGAAAAAAATGGGGAGACTCTGTCGGGTATAAAAATGCAGAGGCTCTGTCAGGTATAAAAATGGGGCGACTCTGTCGGGTATAAAAATGGGGAGAGTCTGTCAGGTATTAAAATGGTGAGACTCTGTCGGGTATAAAAATGGGGAGGCTCTGTCAGGTATAAAAATTGGGAGAGTCTGTCAGGTATAAAAATGGGGAGACTCTGTCAGTTATAAAAATGAGGAGACTCTGTCAAGTATAAATATGGGGTGACTCTGTCAAGTATAAATATGGGGTGACTCTGTCAGGTATAGATATGGGGAGACACTGTCAGGTATAAAAATGGGGAGTCTTTGTCAGGTATAAAAATGGGGAGACTCTGTCAGGTATAAAAATGGGGAGTCTCTGTCAGGTATAAAAACGGGGAGACTCTGTCGGGTATTAAAATGGGGAGACTCTGTCTGGTATAAAAATGGGGAGACTCTGTCAGGTATAAAATTGGGGGGCTCTGTCAGGTATAAAAATGGGGAAGCTCTGTCAGGTATAAAAATGGGGAGACTCTGTCAGGTATAAAAATGGGGAGACACTATCAGTTATAAAAATGAGGAGACTCTGTCAAGTATAAATATGGGGAGACACTGTCAGGTATAAAAATGGGGAGTCTCTGTCAGGTATAAAAATGGGGACATTCTGTCTGGTATTAAAATGGGGAGACTCTGTCTGGTATAAAAATGGGGAGACTCTGTCAGGTATAAAATTGGGGGGGCTCTGTCAGGTATAAAAATGGGGAAGCTCTGTCAGGTATAAAAATGGGGAGGCTCTGTCGGGTATAAAAATGGGAAGGCTCTGTCAGGAATAAAAATGGGGAGACACTGTCAGGTATAAAAACGGGGAGACTCTGTCAGGTATTAAAATGGGGAGACTCTGTCAGGAATAAAAATGGGGAGACACTGTCAGGTATAAAAACGGGGAGACTCTGTCAGGTATTAAAATGGGGAGAGTCTTTCGGGTATAAAAATGGGGAGACTTTCAGGTATAAAATTGGGGAGACACTGTCAGGTATAAAAATGGGGATACTCTGTCGGGTATAAAAATGGGGAGACTCTGTCAGCTATAAAAATGGTGAGACTCTTTCACGTATGAAAATGGGGAGTCTCTGTTGGGTATAAAAATGGGGAGACACTGTCAGGTATAAAAATGAGGAGACTCTGTCATGTATTAAAATGGGGAGACACTGTCACGTATAAAAATGCGTAGGCTCTGTCAAGTATAAAAATGGGGAGGCTCTGTCTGGTAGAAAAATGGGGAGACTCGGTCAGGTATAAAAATGGGGAGACTCTGTCAGGTATAAAAATTGGGAGAGTCTGTCAGGTATAAAAATGGGGAGACTCTGTCAGGTATAAATATGGGGAGACACTGTCAGTTATAAAAATGAGGAGACTCTGTCAAGTATAAATATGGGGAGACTCTGTCAGGTATAGATATGGGGAGACACTGTCAGGTATAAAAATGAGGAGACTCTGTCATGTATTAAAATGGGGAGACTCTGTCTGGTATAAAAATGGGGAGACTCTGTCACGTATAAAAATGCGAAGGCTCTGTCAAGTATAAAAATGGGGAGGCTCTGTCGGGTACAAAAATGGGGAGGCTCTGTCTGGTAGAAAAATGGGGAGACTCGGTCAGGTATAAAAATGGGGAGGCTCTGTCAGGTATAAAAACGGGGAGACTCTGTCGGGTATAAAAATGGGGAGGGTCTGTCGGGGAAAAAAATGGGGAGACTCTGTCGGGTATAAAAATGGGGAGGCTCTGTCAGGTATAAAAATGGGGCGACTCTGTCGGGTATAAAAATGGGGAGAGTCTGTCAGGTATTAAAATGGTGAGACTCTGTCGGGTATAAAAATGGGGAGGCTCTGTCAGGTATAAAAATTGGGAGAGTCTGTCAGGTATAAAAATGGGGAGACTCTGTCAGGTATAAATATGGGGAGACACTGTCAGTTATAAAAATGAGGAGACTCTGTCAAGTATAAATATGGGGTGACTCTGTCAGGTATAGATATGGGGAGACACTGTCAGGTATAAAAATGGGGAGTCTTTGTCAGGTATAAAAATGGGGAGACTCTGTCAAGTATAAATATGGGGAGACACTGTCAGGTATAAAAATGGGGAGTCTCTGTCAGGTATAAAAATGGGGACATTCTGTCTGGTATTAAAATGGGGAGACTCTGTCTGGTATAAAAATGGGGAGACTCTGTCAGGTATAAAATTGGGGAGACTCTGTCAGGTATAAAAATGGGGAAGCTCTGTCAGGTATAAAAATGGGGAGGCTCTGTCGGGTATAAAAATGGGAAGGCTCTGTCAGGTATAAAAATGGGGAAACTCTGTCAGGTATTAAAATGGGGAGACTCTGTCAGCTATAAAAATGGGGAAGCTCTGTCATGTATAAAAATGGGGAGACTCTGTAAGGTATAAAAATGGTGAGACTCTTTCACGTATGAAAATGGGGAGTCTCTGTTGGGTATAAAAATGAGGAGACTCTGTCAAGTATAAAAATGGGGAGGCTCTGTCTGGTAGAAAAATGGGGAGACTCGGTCAGGTATAAAAATGGGGAGGCTCTGTCAGGTATAAAAAACGGGGAGACTCTGTCGGGTATAAAAATGGGGAGAGTCTGTCAGGTATAAAAATGGGGCGACTCTGTCGGGTATAAAAATGGGGAGGCTCTGTCAGGTATAAAAATTGGGAGAGTCTGTCAGGTATAAAAATGGGGAGACTCTGTCAGGTATAAATATGGGGAGACACTGTCATTTATTAAAATGAGGAGACTCTGTCAAGTATAAATATGGGGAGACTCTGTCAGGCATAGATATGGGGAGACACTGTCAGGTATAAAAATGGGGAGTCTTTGTCAGGTATAAAAATGGGGAGACTCTGTCAGGTATAAAAATGGGGAGACTCTGTCAGGTATAAAAACGGGGAGACTCTGTCGGGTATAAAAATGGGGAGACTCTGTCGGGTATAAAAATGGGGAGACTCTGTCAGGTATAAAAATTGGGAGAGTCTGTCAGGTATAAAAATGGGGAGACTCTGTCAGGTATAAATATGGGGAGACACTGTCAGTTATAAAAATGAGGAGACTCTGTCAAGTATAAATATGGGGAGACTCTGTCAGGTATAGATATGGGGAGACACTGTCAGGTATAAAAATGAGGAGACTCTGTCATGTATTAAAATGGGGAGACTCTGTCTGGTATAAAAATGGGGAGACTCTGTCACGTATAAAAATGCGAAGGCTCTGTCAAGTATAAAAATGGGGAGGCTCTGTCGGGTACAAAAATGGGGAGGCTCTGTCTGGTAGAAAAATGGGGAGACTCGGTCAGGTATAAAAATGGGGAGGCTCTGTCAGGTATAAAAACGGGGAGACTCTGTCGGGTATAAAAATGGGGAGGGTCTGTCGGGGAAAAAAATGGGGAGACTCTGTCGGGTATAAAAATGCAGAGGCTCTGTCAGGTATAAAAATGGGGCGACTCTGTCGGGTATAAAAATGGGGAGAGTCTGTCAGGTGTTAAAATGGTGAGACTCTGTCGGGTATAAAAATGGGGAGGCTCTGTCAGGTATAAAAATTGGGAGAGTCTGTCAGGTATAAAAATGGGGCGACTCTGTCAGGTATAAATATGGGGAGACACTGTCAGTTATAAAAATGAGGAGACTCTGTCAAGTATAAATATGGGGTGACTCTGTCAGGTATAGATATGGGGAGACACTGTCAGGTATAAAAATGGGGAGTCTTTGTCAGGTATAAAAATGGGGAGACTCTGTCAGGTATAAAAATGGGGAGTCTCTGTCAGGTATAAAAATGGGGAGACTCTATCAGGTATAAAAACGGGGAGACTCTGTCGGGTATTAAAATGGGGAGACTCTGGTATAAAAATGGGGAGACTCTGTCAGGTATAAAATTGGGGAAGCTCTGTCAGGTATAAAAATGGGGAGACTCTGTCAGGTATAAATATGGGGAGACACTATCAGTTATAAAAATGAGGAGACTCTGTCAAGTATAAATATGGGGAGACACTGTCAGGTATAAAAATGGGGACATTCTGTCTGGTATTAAAATGGGGAGACTCTGTCTGGTATAAAAATGGGGAGACTCTGTCAGGTATAAAATTGGGGGGGCTCTGTCAGGTATAAAAATGGGGAAGCTCTGTCAGGTATAAAATTGGGGGGCTCTGTCAGGTATAAAAATGGGGAAGCTCTGTCAGGTATAAAAATGGGGAGGCTCTGTCGGGTAGAAAAATGGGGAGGCTCTGTCAGGTATAAAAATGGGGAAGCTCTGTCAGGTATAAAAATGGGGAAGCTCTGTCAGGTATAAAAATGGGGAGGCTCTGTCAGGTATAAAAATGGGGAGGCTCTGTCAGGTATAAAAATGGGGAGACTCTGTCGGGTATTAAAATGGGGAGACTCTGTCAGGAATAAAAATGGGGAGACACTGTCAGGTATAAAAACGGGGAGACTCTGTCAGGTATTAAAATGGGGAGAGTCTGTCGGGTATAAAAATGGGGAGACTTTCAGGTATAAAATTGGGGAGACACTGTCAGGTATAAAAATGGGGATACTCTGTCGGGTATAAAAATGGGGAGACTCTGTCGGGTATAAAAATGGGGAGACTCTGTAAGGTATAAAAATGGTGAGACTCTTTCACGTATGAAAATGGGGAGTCTCTGTTGGGTATAAAAATGGGGAGACACTGTCAGGTATAAAAATGAGGAGACTCTGTCATGTATTAAAATGGGGAGACACTGTCACGTATAAAAATGCGTAGGCTCTGTCAAGTATAAAAATGGGGAGGCTCTGTCTGGTAGAAAAATGGGGAGACTCGGTCAGGTATAAAAATGGGGAGGCTCTGTCATGTATAAAAATGGGGAGACTCTGTCAGCTATAAAAATGGGGAAGCTCTGTCATGTATAAAAATGGGGAGACTCTGTAAGGTATAAAAATGGTGAGACTCTTTCACGTATGAAAATGGGGAGTCTCTGTTGGGTATAAAAATGGCGAGACACTGTCAGGTATAAAAATGAGGAGACTCTGTCAAGTATAAAAATGGGGAGGCTCTGTCTGGTAGGAAAATGGGGAGACTCGGTCAGGTATAAAAATGGGGAGGCTCTGTCAGGTATAAAAACGGGGAGACTCTGTCGGGTATAAAAATGGGGAGAGTCTGTCAGGTATAAAAATGGGGCGACTCTGTCGGGTATAAAATTGGGGAGACTCTGTCAGGTATAAAAATTGGGAGAGTCTGTCAGGTATAAAAATGGGGAGACTCTGTCAGGTATAAATATGGGGAGACACTGTCAGTTATAAAAATGAGGAGACTCTGTCAAGTATAAATATGGGGAGACTCTGTCAGGTATAGATATGGGGAGACACTGTCAGGTATAAAAATGGGGAGTCTCTGTCAGGTATAAAAATAGGGAGACTCTGTCAGGTATAAAAATGGGGAGTCTCTGTCAGGTATAAAAATGGGGAGACTCTATCAGGTATAAAAACGGGGAGACTCTGTCTGGTATTAAAATGGGGAGACTCTGTCTGGTAGTAAAATGGGGAGTCTCTGTCAGGTATAAAAATGGGGAGGCTCTGTCGGGTATAAAAATGGGGAGGCTCTGTCAGGTATAAAAATGGGGAGACACTGTCAGGTATAAAAACGGGGAGACTCTGTCAGATATAAAAATGGGGAGACACTGTCAGGTATAAAAATGAGGAGACTCTGTCAGGTATAAAAATGGGGAGACACTGTCAGGTATAAAAATGGGGAGACTCTGTCGGGTATAAACATGCAGAGGCTCTGTCAGGTATAAAAATGGGGAGACTGTGTCAGGTATAAAAATGGGGAGACACTGTCAGGTATAAAAATGGGGAGACTCTGTCGGGTATAAAAATGGGGAGACACTGTCGGGTATAAAAATGGGGAGACTCCGTCGGGTATTAAAATGGGGAGACTCCGTCGGGTATTAAAATGGGGAGACTCTGTCAGGTATAAAAATGGGGAGAGTCTGTCGTGTATAAAAATGGGGAGACACTGTCAGGTATAAAAATGGGGATACTCTGTCGGGTATAAAAATGGGGAGACTGTCAGCTATAAAAATGGGGAGACTCTGTCATGCATAAAAATGGGGAGACTCTGTAAGGTATAAAAATGGTGAGACTCTGTCGGGTATAAAAATGGGGAGAGTCTGTCGGGTATTAATATGGGGAGTCTCTGTCAGGTATAAAAATGGGGAGGCTCTGTCGGGTATAAAAATGGGGAGACTCTGTAAGGTATAAAAATGGTGAGACTCTGTCAGGTATAAAAATGGGGAGTCTCTGTCAGGTATAAAAATTGGGAGGCTCTGTCAGGTATAAAAATGGGGAGACTCTGTCAGGTATTAAAATGGGGAGACACTGTCAGGTATAAAAATGGGGAGTCTCTGTCAGGTATAAAAATGGGGAGACTCTGTCAGGTATAAAAATTGGGGGGGCTCTGTCAGGTATAAAAATGGGGAAGCTCTGTCAGGTATAAAAATGGGGAGACTCTGTCAGGTATAAATATGGGGAGACACTATCAGTTATAAAAATGAGGAGACTCTGTCAAGTATAAATATGGGGAGACACTGTCAGGTATAAAAATGGGGACATTCTGTCTGGTATTAAAATGGGGAGACTCTGTCAGGTATAAAATTGGGGGGGCTCTGTCAGGTATAAATATGGGGAAGCTCTGTCAGGTATAAAATTGGGGGGGCTCTGTCAGGTATAAAAATGGGGAAGCTCTGTCAGGTATAAAAATGGGGAAGCTCTGTCAGGTATAAAAATGGGGAGGCTCTGTCGGGTATAAAAATGGGGAGGCTCTGTCAGGTATAAAAATGGGGAAACTCTGTCGGGTATTAAAATGGGGAGACTCTGTCAGGAATAAAAATGGGGAGACACTGTCAGGTATAAAAACGGGGAGACTCTGTCAGGTATTAAAATGGGGAGAGTCTGTCGGGTATAAAAATGGGGAGACTTTCAGGTATAAAATTTGGGAGACACTGTCAGGTATAAAAATGGGGAGACTCTGTCAGCTATAAAAATGGGGAGTCTCTGTAAGGTATAAAAATGGTGAGACTCTTTCACGTATGAAAATGGGGAGTCTCTGTTGGGTATAAAAATGGGGAGACACTGTCAGGTATAAAAATGAGGAGACTCTGTCATGTATTAAAATGGGGAGACACTGTCACGTATAAAAATGCGTAGGCTCTGTCAAGTATAAAAATGGGGAGGCTCTGTCTGGTAGAAAAATGGGGAGACTCGGTCAGGTATAAAAATGGGGAGGCTCTGTCAGGTATAAAATTGGGGATGTTCTGTCAGGTATAAAAATGCGGAGACTCTGTCAGGTATAAAAATGGGGAGACTCTGTCAGGTATAAAAATGGGGAAGCTCTGTCATGTATAAAAATGGGGAAGCTCTGTCATGTATAAAAATGGGGAGACTCTGTAAGGTATAAAAATGGTGAGACTCTTTCACGTATGAAAATGGGGAGACACTGTCAGGTATAAAAATGAGGAGACTCTGTCAAGTATAAAAATGGGGAGGCTCTGTCTGGTAGAAAAATGGGGAGACTCGGTCAGGTATAAAAATGGGGAGAGTCTGTCAGGTATAAAAATGGGGCGACTCTGTCGGGTATAAAAATGGGGAGGCTCTGTCAGGTATAAAAATTGGGAGAGTCTGTCAGGTATAAAAATGGGGAGACTCTGTCAGGTATAAATATGGGGAGACACTGTCATTTATTAAAATGAGGAGACTCTGTCAAGTATAAATATGGGGAGACTCTGTCAGGTATAGATATGGGGAGACACTGTCAGGTATAAAAATGGGGAGTCTTTGTCAGTTATAAAAATGGGGAGACTCTGTCAGGTATAAAAATGGGGAGACTCTATCAGGTATAAAAACGGGGAGACTCTGTCGGGTATAAAAATGGGGAGACTCTGTCAGGTATAAAATTGGGGAGACTCTGTCAGGTATAAAAATTGGGAGAGTCTGTCAGGTATAAAAATGGGGAGACTCTGTCAGGTATAAATATGGGGAGACACTGTCAGTTATAAAAATGAGGAGACTCTGTCAAGTATAAATATGGGGAGACTCTGTCAGGTATAGATATGGGGAGACACTGTCAGGTATAAAAATGGGGAGTCTCTGTCAGGTATAAAAATAGGGAGACTCTGTCAGGTATAAAAATGGGGAGTCTCTGTCAGGTATAAAAACGGGGAGACTCTATCAGGTATAAAAACGGGGAGACTCTATCAGGTATAAAAACGGGGAGACTCTGTCTGGTATTAAAATGGGGAGACTCTGTCTGGTAGTAAAATGGGGAGTCTCTGTCAGGTATAAAAATGGGGAGGCTCTGTCGGGTATAAAAATGGGGAGGCTCTGTCAGGTATAAAAATGGGGAGACTCTGTCAGGTATAAAAATGGGGAGACTCTGTCGGGTATTAAAATGGGGAGACTCTGTCAGGTATAAAAATGGGGAGACACTGTCAGGTATAAATATGGGGAGACACTGTCATTTATTAAAATGAGGAGACTCTGTCAAGTATAAATATGGGGAGACTCTGTCAGGTATAGATATGGGGAGACTCTGTCAGGTATAAAAATGGGGAGACTCTGTCAGGTATAAATATGGGGAGACACTGTCATTTATTAAAATGAGGAGACTCTGTCAAGTATAAATATGGGGAGACTCTGTCAGGTATAGATATGGGGAGACACTGTCAGGTATAAAAATGGGGAGTCTTTGTCAGGTATAAAAATGGGGAGACTCTGTCAGGTATAAAAATGGGGAGACTCTATCAGGTATAAAAACGGGGAGACTCTGTCGGGTATAAAAATGGGGAGACTCTGTCGGGTATAAAATTGGGGAGACTCTGTCAGGTATAAAAATTGGGAGAGTCTGTCAGGTATAAAAATGGGGAGACTCTGTCAGGTATAAATATGGGGAGACACTGTCAGTTATAAAAATGAGGAGACTCTGTCAAGTATAAATATGGGGAGACTCTGTCAGGTATAGATATGGGGAGACACTGTCAGGTATAAAAATGGGGAGTCTCTGTCAGGTATAAAAATAGGGAGACTCTGTCAGGTATAAAAATGGGGAGTCTCTGTCAGGTATAAAAATGGGGAGACTCTATCAGGTATAAAAACGGGGAGACTCTATCAGGTATAAAAACGGGGAGACTCTATCAGGTATTAAAATGGGTAGACTCTGTCTGGTATTAAAATGGGGAGTCTCTGTCAGGTATAAAAATGGGGAGGCTCTGTCGGGTATAAAAATGGGGAGGCTCTGTCAGGTATAAAAATGGGGAGACTCTGTCGGGTATTAAAATGGGGAGACACTGTCAGGTATAAAAATGGGGAGACTCTGTCAGGTATAAAAATGGGGAGACTCTGTCGGGTATAAAAATGGGGAGACTGTGTCAGGTATAAAAATGGGGAGACTGTGTCAGGTATAAAAATGGGGAGACTCCGTTGGGTATTAAAATGGGGAGACTCTGTCAGGTATAAAAATGGGGAGACACTGTCAGGTATAAAAACGGGGAGACTCTGTAAGGTATAAAAATGGTGAGACTCTGTCACTTATAAAATTGGGGAGGCTCTGTCGGGTATAAAAATGGGGAGACTCTGTAAGGTATAAAAATGGTGAGACTCTGTCACTTATAAAATTGGGGAGGCTCTGTCGGGTATAAAAATGGGGAGAGTCTGTCGGGTATAAAAATGGGGAGACTCTGTAAGGTATAAAAATGGTGAGACTCTGTCAGGTATAAAATTGGGGAGTCTCTGTCAGGTATAAAAATTGGGAGGCTCTGTCAGGTATAAAAATGGGGAGACTCTTTCAGGTATAAAAATGGGGAGACACTGTCAGGTATAAAAATGAGGAGACTCTGTCAGGTATTAAAATGGGGAGTCTCTGTCAGGTATAAAAATTGGGAGGCTCTGTCAGGTATAAAAATGGGGAGTCTCTGTCTGGTATTAAAATGGGGAGACTCTGTCGGGTATGAAAATGGGGAGGCTCTGTCAGGTATAAAAATGGGGAGGCTCTGTCAGGTATAAAAATGGGGAGTCTCTGTCTGGTATTAAAATGGGGAGACTCTGTCGGGTATGAAAATGGGGAGGCTCTGTCAGGTATTAAAATGGGGACACTCTGTCAGGTATAAAAATGGGGAGACTCTGTCGGGTATAAAAATGGGGAGACTCTGTCAGGTATAAAAATGCGTAGGCTCTGTCAGGTATAAAATTGGGGGGGCTCTGTCAGGTATAAAAATGGGGAGAGTCTGTCGGGTATAAAAATGGGGAGACTCTGTCAGGTATAAAAATGCGTAGGCTCTGTCAGGTATAAAATTGGGGGGGCTCTGTCAGGTATAAAAATGGGGAGGCTCTGTCCGGTATAAAAATGGGGAGACTTTCAGGTATAAAAACGGGGAGACTCTGTCGGGTATTAAAATGGGGAGACTCTGTCGGGTATTAAAATGGGGAGACTCTGTCAGGTGTAAAATTGGGGGGCTCTGTCAGGTATAAAAATGGGGAGACACTGTCAGGAATAAAAATGGCGAGGCTCTGTCAGGTAGTAAAATGGGGAGACTCTGTCAGATATAAAAATGGAGATTCTCTGTCGGGTATAAAAATGGGGAGACTCTGTCGGGTATAAAAATCGCGAAGCTCTGTCAGGCCCAGATGAAATGCATCCCCAGCTGCTGTGGGAGTTGAGGCAGGAAATAGTCGTGTCCCTGACTCACATCTTTCATCCCCCTTTGGCCTCAGAGAAAGTGCCAAAGGTCAGGAGGATGGCTCATGTGGTTCGACCTTTGAAAAAGGGTTTCAAGTGTTGAAACAAGAAAATAACCGACCAATGAGTCTCACGTCAGTGCTGGGGAGACTATTGGAGAAAATTCTGAAGGAGAGAATTAATACCCACTTGGAAAGTCTTGGGTCAGTAATTTGCCACACCTATCCTTCACTCTCACAGGAACATACCACTCCTGAACTCTTCTCAGGTGTTGTTCTAGAAATATTCCAACATGTCCAAAATGGATTTTCCTCAAATAGCCGCCTCCAACCAAAATTCTCCAGCTCCTGCCTAGTATTGCTATAGGTCACCTTCCCCTAATTTAACACCGTCACCCCAGGGCTGCTGTTCTCCTTCTCCATGAACATCTGAAATCTGGCAGTATGATGGTCACTGCGACTGAATGTTCTCTCACTGAAACTTCACTCACCTGGCTGGGCTCATTTCCCAAAACCAGCTCCATTTCACCCCTTCCCTGATGGACTATTTACATCCCGTGTCAACAAACCCCCCCCGAATGCTCTTTACAAATGCTGCCCTGTTCAAGTCCCTCGCTTGATGTGAGGCCCACTCAGTATAGGGGAGGTTAATGCCGTCCACCGCAACAACTTTGCTGGTTTCACACCTTTCGAAACCAGAGAGTGTCTAACCCCACGTCTGTGGGTTACAGGAGGGAGCTTGGTCAGAAGGGCAGGCCAGTGGCAAATGGTATTTAACTCTAATAGTCAGCATGGCTCTGTCAGAGGGAGGATTAGAGTGGTGCTGGAAAAGCACAGCAGGTCAGGCAGCATCCGAGGAGCAGGAGAGTCGACATTTCGGGCCTGAAGGCTTCAGTCCTGATGGAGGGCTTTTGCCCGAAACATCAATTTTCTTGCTCTTCGGATGCTGCCTGACCCGCTGTGCTTTTCCAGCACCGCTCTAATCTCGAGTTTGATCTCCAGCATCTGCAGTCCTCGCTTTCACCTCTGTCAGAGGGAAGTTCCATGCAAGGACTGCCTCAAACACTACGTAGGACAAACAAGAAGAAAGTTAGCCACCAGGATACACAGACACCAGCTAGCTACAAAAAGACACGACCCTCTCTCCCTCGTAGCCTTACACACGGAGAAAAAAACCCACCATTTCGACTGGGACAACACATCTATCCTGGGACAGGCTAAGGAAAGACATGATAGAGAATTCCTAGAGGCCTGGCACTCCAACCACAACGCCATAAACAAACACATAGATCTCGATGCCATCTATCAACCCCTCAGAAAACAAACAGGAAATGACATCACCACAAACCCCAGGAACCCCATCCAGGAGAAAGATATAAATAGAAAGCAGGAGACAAGAGCTTCGCTTCACTTGGAGGTCGCCACTGATGAGGTTACCGAGCCAGGTAATGGAACGTCTGGATATCAAACTTACAGCTCAGCGAGCAAACCCACACCCTAAACCTGTCAGAGGGAGGTCATGCTGAACAAATTTGTCAGAATTTTGTTAATATGTGATCAAGCGTGTGCATGAGGGAAGTTCGGTTGATGTAGTTTATATGGATTTTAACAAAGCTTTTGTCAAGGTCCTACATGGGAGACTGACTGAGATGGTGATAACACACGGAATAGAGGGAAAACTTGGCGCGATGGATCAGAAAGTGGCTTAGTAATAGAACACAAAGAGTCGTGGTAGAAGGCTGTGCGAGTGACTGGAGGCCAGTGTCCTGTGGTTTACCACAAGGATCAATACTGAGACCCTTATTGTTTGTTACATACATAAGTGATACAGATGAAACTGTGGGGAGCGTTAAGCAAACCTGCAGATGACATCAAGATTGGAGGGCGGCACGGTGGCACAGTGGTTAGCACTGCTACCTCACAGCGCCAGAGACCCGGGTTCAATTCCCGACTCAGGCGACTGTCTGTGTGGAGTTTGCACATTCTCCCCGTGTCTGCGTGGGTTTCCTCCGGGTGCTCCGGTTTCCTCCCACAGTCCAAAGATGTGCGGGTCAGGTGAATTGGCCATGCTAAATTGCCCGTAGTGTTAGGTAAGGGGTAAACGCAGGGGTATGGATTGTTTGTGCTTCGGCGGGTCGGTGTGGACTTGTTGGGCCGAAGGGCCTGTTTCCACACTGTAAGTAATCTAATCTAATCAAGATTGGGAGGGTGCTTACAAGGGAAGAACATGGTGTGGATTACCGAAGGGAGGTTGGTCAGAGGGCTAGACTAATGACAGATGGTGCAGTGCTGGAAAAGCACAGCTGGTCAGGCAGCATCCGAGGAGCAGGAAAATCGATGTCTCGGGCCAGAACCTTTCATCAGGAATGAGGCTGGGAGAAGGTAGCTGAGAGTGTGATAGGTGGGTGAGGGTGGGGGTAAAGGTGATAGGTTGGAGGTAGGGTGGAGCAGGTAGGTGGGAAGAGAGATTGACAGGTCAAGAGGGCGGTGCTGTGCTGGAAGGTTGGATCTGGGATGAGGTGGTGGGAGGAGGGGAGATGAGGAAAGTGGTGCAGTCGATGTCGATGCCTTGGAGTTGGAGGGTCTCGAGGCGGGAGATGAGGCGTTCTTCCTCCAGCAGGCATCGGGTGGTGAGGGAGCGGCAGTGGAGGAGGCCCAGGACCTGCATCCCCTCGGCAGAGTGGGAGGGGGAGTTGAACTGTTGGGCCACCAGGCGGTGGGGCTGGTTGGTGTGGGTCTCCAACCCTTACCCGGAGTCTCCCAGCCTCATTCCTGATGGAGGGCTCCGGCCTGAAACGTCGACTCTCCTGCTCCTCAGATGCTGCCTGACCTGCTGCGTTTTTCCAGCACCACCCTCTCGACTCTGATCTCCAGCATCTGCGGCCCTCACTATCTCTCAGTGGCCGGATGGTATTTAACCCTGAGAGGGGCGAGGCGATGAACGTTGGTGGAAGAAACACGACGAGGGAATATTTGATGAATGGCTGGCACTGGGTAGCTCAGAGAACAGAAGGATAAAAGGGTAATTATTCACAGATCGCTGAAGTCAGCAGAGCACACAAATAGGATTGTTAAGAAGGTGTGTGAGTGACTTGCCTCTGTGAATGACACAGAGTATAAGAGCAAGGAGGTAATGTTGGAGTGGTAAGGTTGGAAGGTGCTGTTCTGGTCATCTCACTATAGATAGGATGTGATAGTACTCAAGGGGACACAGAGGAGGTTCACCAGGATGTTAGGAGACAGTGGGGACTGCAGATGCTGGAGATCAGAGTCGAGAGGGTGGTGCTGGAAAAGCACAGCAGGTCAGGCAGCATCCGAGGAGCAGGGGAGTCGATGTTTCGGGCCAGAGCCCTTTATCAGGAATGAGGCTCATGAGCCAGTGGGGCTGAGAGATCAAGGGGAGGGGAGGGTGGTGGTGAGGCTGGAGGGAAGGTAGCTGTGGATGCGTTAGGTGGATGTTCGGATGAGAAGAGGGTGGAGTGGATGGGTGGGAAGGAAGATGGACAGGTAGGGCAGATCAGGAATGTGGTGCTGAGTTGGAAGATTGGATCTGGATAAGGGTGGGGGGAGGGGAAGTGGGGAAATTGGTGAAATCCACACTGATGTCGTGTGGATGGAGGGTCGCAAGATGGAAGATGAGGTGTTCTTCCTCCAGGCGTCGGGTGGTTAGGGCCTGGCTATGGAGGAGGCCCAGGATCTGCATGTCCTTGGTGGAGTGGGAGAGGGAGTTAAAGTATCCAGCCATGAGGCAGTGGGTTAGCTGGTGCAGGGGACCCAGAGATGTTCCCTGAAACTATCCGCAAGTTGGCGTCCTATTTCCCTGGTGGAGGGGAGACCACATCGGGTGCAACGGATATAGTCGATGATGTGTGTGGAAGTGCAGGTGTGGAATGATCCTTTGAGTCCTAGGACGGGAGGTGACGGGGGAGGTATGGGGCGTAGGCTTTGCACTTCCTGCGATGGCAGGGGAAGATGCTGGAAAGAGAGGGTGGGTTGGTGAGGGGGTGTGGACCTGACAAGGGAGTCAGGGAGGGAATGGTCTCTCCAAAATGCAGATATGTGTGGGGAAGGAAATATATCTCTGGTGGTGGGGTCTGTTTGTAGGAGGTGGAAATGGCGGAGGATGATGCGATGTATACGGAGGTTGGTGGGATGGAAGGTGAGGACCCGCAGAGAGGGTGGGAGTTCTGTTCTTGTTGCGATGAGGCCGTTGGTGAGGCCGCACTTGGAGTACTGTGTTCAGATTTGGTCACCTTGCTATAGGAAGGATGTTATTAAACTGGACAGTGTGCAGGGGAGGTTTACAAGGATGTTGGCTGGTCTGAAGGGACTGAGTTCCAGGGAGAGGTTGGACAAGAGAGGACTCTTTTCTTTAGAGTGTAGGAGACTGTGGGAGGATGTGATAGAGGTGTATAAGATCATGAGAGGCATGGATAGGGTGAACACACTCAGTCTTTTTCCCAGGGTTGGGGAATCGAGGACTAGAGGGCATCAGTTTAAGGTGAGAGGGGAAAGAATAAAAGGGAACCTGAGGGGGCAACGTTTTTACCCAGAGGGTGGTACGCAGATGGAATGAGCTGCCAGGGGAAGTGGTTGGGGCGGGTACATCAACAACATTTAAAAGGCATTTGGACAAACACATGGATAGGGAAGGATTAGGAGGATATGGGCCAAGTTCAGGGTAATGGGGTTAGCGTGGACGGCCATTTTGGTCAGCATGGACCAGTTGGGCCCAAGGCCGTGTCTCCATGCTGTAGGACTGTATGACTCTGTGACTCCCAGACTGAGGGGAGGGGGAACATAATTGAGGTGTATAAGATTATGAGGGGTATGGACACGTGAGTAGGGGGCAGCTGTTCTCTTTGGTTCAGGGATCAATCACGGAAGCGCATAGTTTGAAGTTACGTGGCAGGAGATTCAGAGAAAATATGGGAGAAAGATTTTCACTTAACGGGTGGTGGGAATCTGGAATACACTGCCTGGGAAGGTAGTGAAGGCTGGAAACTTTTAAACTCGCCACTTTTTATATTAGATTAGATTACTTTAGATTAGATTAGATTAGATTACTTACAGTGTGGAAACAGGCCCTTCAGCCCAACAAGTCCACACCAACCCAGTGAAGGGCAATCCACCCAGACCTATTCCCTTACGTTTACCCCTTCACCTAACACTATGGGGTAATTTAGCATGGCCAATCCACCCTAACCTACACATCCCTGAACACTATGGGGTAATTTCCCATGGCCAATCCACCCTAACCTACACATCCCTGAACACTATGGGGTAATTTCCCATGGCCAATCCACCCTATTTCTACATGTCCCTGAACACTATGGGGTAATTTAGCCATGACCTGCATTTTTTTGGACTGTTGGAGGAAACCGTACCACCCGGAGGAAACCCACGCAGGCACCAGGAGAATGTGCAAACTCCACAGAGAGTCACCTGAGGCGGGAATTGAACTCGGGTCACTGGCACTGTGAGGCAGCAGTTGAAAATGTGTTGCTGGAAAAGCGCAGCAGGTCAGGCAGCATCCAAGGAGCAGGAGAGTTGACGTTTCGGGCATGAACCCTTCATCAGGAATGAGGAGAGTGTGCCAAGCAGGCTAAGATAAAAGGTAGGGAGGAGGGACTTGGGGGAGGGGCGATGGAGATGTGATAGGTGGAAGGAGGTGAAGGTGAGGGTGATAGGCCGGAGTGGGGTGGGGGCGGGGAGGTCAGGAAGAAGATTGCAGGTTAGGAGGGCGGTGCTGAGTTCCAAGGTTGGGACTGAGACAAGGTGGGGGGAGGGGAAATGAGGAAACTGGAGAAATCTGAGTTCGTCCCTTGTGGACACGGACATCTACTATAAACCGACTGACTCCCAGAGCTACCTGGACTACACCTCCTCCCACCCTGCCCCCTGTAAAAACGCCATCCCATATTCCCAATTCCTCCGTCTCCATCGCATCTGCTCCCAGGAGGACCAGTTCCAACACCGCACAGCCCAGATGGCCTCCTTCTTCAAAGACCGCAATTTCCCCCCAGACGTGATCGACGATGCCCTCCACCCCACAGGTCCTCACCTACCACCCACCAACCTTGTATCATCATATCATCCGTCGTCATTTCCTCCACTTCCAAACGGACCCCACCACCAGGGATATATTTCCCTCCCCTCCCCTATCAGCGTTCCGAAAAGACCACTCCCTCCGTGACTCCCTCATCAGGTCCACACCCCCCACCAACCCAACCTCCACTCCCGGCACCTTCCCCTGCAACCGCAAGAAATGCAAAACTTGCGCCCACACCTCCTCCCTTACTTCTCTCCAAGGCCCCAAGGGATCCTTCCATATCCGCCACAAGTTCACCTGTACCTCCACACACATCATTTACTGCATCCGCTGCACCCGATGTGGCCTCCTCTACATTGGCGAAACAGGCCGCCTACTTGCAGAACATTTCAGAGAACACCTCTGGGACACCCGGACCAACCAACCCAACCACCCCTTGGCTCAACACTTTAACTCTCCCTCCCACTCCACCGAAGACATGCAGGTCCTTGGCCTCCTCCATCGCCAGAACATAACAACACGATGGTTGGAGGAAGAGCGTCTCATCTTCCGCCTGGGAACCCTCCAACCACAAGGAATGAACTCAGATTTCTCCAGTTTCATTTCCCCTCCCCCCACCTTGTCTCAGTCCCAACCCTGGAACTCAGCACCGCCCTCCTAACCTGCAATCTTCTTCCTGACCTCTCCGCCCCCAACCCCACTCCAGCCTATCACCCTCACCGTGACCTCCTTCCACCTATCACATCTCCATCGCCCCTCCCCCAAGTCCCTCCTCCCTACCTTTTATCTTAGCCTGCTTGGCACACCAGCCTCATTCCTGAAGAAGGGCTCATGCCCGAAACATCGATTCTCCTGCTCCTTGGATGCTGCCTGACCTGCTGTGCTTTTCCAGCAACACATTTTCAGCTCTGATCTCCAGCATCTGCAGTCCTCACTTTCTCCAGCTGTGAGGCAGCAGAGCTAACCTATACAAAAGGCAGGTTACTGACAGTCACGTAACATTTAGAAACTTTGCTCACTGGTGGCAATTTAGTTAAATTACTCGTCTGTATTATTTGCGTTTACTTATAGGCATCTGTCCAAAACATTCCTGGCACTGACTGATCCTCAGCTCGAAATATAGATTTCTTTTAATACGGAAATTTCAACGTGGATAATTACAAAACCAAAGGTCAGCCTGGGGACATTTCACACAAAACAAAAACCCCACCTTCATTTTTAAAAATGCTCAAAAGATTTCCTGTCAGGATTCTATGACTGAAACAGACAATTCTGGATTTGGTGAAGGTGTAGAAAGGCCAATCGATTAGGGAGTTTAAGATGCACAAACCCACAGAGGGCACTGACCACAGTATGATAGAGTCACCCAGATTAGAGTGGGGCTGGAAAAGCACAGCAGGTCAGGCAGCATCCGAGGAGCAGGAGAATTTTAAAAAATCGCCGCCACATTATATGCTTTCTCTTGTGTTTTTATGTCTATTCTGACTTCCCCAGTCAGCCATGATTTGGAGATGCCGGTGTTGGACTGGGGTGGACAAAGTTACAAATCACACAACACCAGGTTATGGTCCAACAGGTTTCATTGGAAGCACTAGCTTTCGGAGTGATGCTCCTTCATCATCACAATCACCTCACGAAGGAGCATTACATCGGATTCCAGGTTCTTCCTCTCAAACTAGAGGGTGACTGCTATCAGGAAGACGGGCAAAAGTCCTTCATTATGAATGCTCCTCAGATGCTGTGCTTTTGCAGCACCACTCTGATCTTGACTCTAATCTCCAGCATCTGCAGTGCCCATCTTCCTGATAGAAGTCACCCTCTAGTTTGAGAGGGAGAATCTGGAGTCAGATGTAAGGGAATGACAATTGAATGACAATGACCACAAAGACATGAGAGGCCAGCTGGTGAGAGTTGGGTGGGAAGCCAGTAGAGTAGCAATGGCAGGAAATTCAGGATGTAATTTGAAAGAAACAGCAGAATTCATCCCAAAGAAAAATAAACAATGTTCAGGGGAGGATGAAGCAACCGAGACCGGCAACATTAAAAATCCCACACAACACCAGGTTATAGTCCAACAGGTTTAATTGGAATCACTAACTTTCGGAGCGACGCTCCTTCGTCAGGTGGTTGTGATGATGAAGGAGCATCACTCCGAAAGCTAGTGCTTCCAATGAAACCTGTTGGACCATAACCTGGTGTTGTGTGATTTGTAACTTTGTCCACCCCAGTCCAACACCGGCATCTCCAAATCATGGCTGACTGGGGAAGTCAGAATAGACATAAAAACACCAGAGAAACACACAATGTGGCAGAAACTTTTAAAATTCATTCATGGGAGGAGGGTGTCACTGGCTGGGCCAGCATTTATTACCCATCCCTAATTGCCCCAGAGGGTAATTGCTGTCGGTCTGCCCTCATGTGTAGGCCAGACTGGGTAAAAATGGCAGGTTTCTTTCCTGAAGGACACGAGTGAGTGAGATGGGTTTTTCCCACCAATCGACAACAGCCACGATTAGAGTTGTTTAATTACATTCAAATTCCACTTGCTGCCGTGGAGGGATTTGAACACGGGCCCCCAGATCATGGCCTGGCGTTCTGGATTAACAGTCCATCAGCTCCCTGGTTAATGGGAAGCCAGAGGGCTGGGAGGTCTGAGAAAACAGCAAACGCTAACGAAAAAAGGAGTAAGTTTAGATTACTTACAGTGTGGAAACAGGCCCTTCAGCCCAGCAGGTCCACACCGACCCGCTACCCTACA
The DNA here is from genome assembly GCF_020745735.1 of Hemiscyllium ocellatum. Classification (NCBI taxonomy): domain Eukaryota; kingdom Metazoa; phylum Chordata; class Chondrichthyes; order Orectolobiformes; family Hemiscylliidae; genus Hemiscyllium; species Hemiscyllium ocellatum. Next base: position 25,702,440 of record NC_083444.1, read on the forward strand.
TTTACCCCTTACCTAACACTACAGGCATTTTAACATGGCCAATTCACCTGGCCCACTCATCTTTGCGACTGTGGGAGGAAACCGGAGCACCCGGAGGAAACCCACGCAGACACTGGGAGAATGTGCAAACTCCACACAGACAGTCGCCTGAGGCAGGAATTGAACCTGGGTCTCTAGCACTGTGAGGCAGCAGTGCTAACCACTGTGCCACCGTGCCGCCCACAAATGGGGGAAGAAAAATGAACTCTGATAGTCAGCTAACAAGGAATGTGGAACAACATTGAAAGAGTCGGTCAAGATGTCTAAAGGGTAAGAAAGAGAGAGGCGAGTGGCCATTGGACTGTGGGAAAATGAACCTGGAGAAGTAGTCACAGAGTCATAGAGATGTACTGCACGGAAACAGACCCTTCGGTCCAACCCGTCCATGCCGACCAGATATCCCAACCCAATCTAGTCCCACCTGCCAGCACCCGGCCCATATCCCTCCAAACCCTTCCTATTCATATACCCATCCAGATGCCTCTTAAATGTTGCAACTGTACCAGCCTCCACCACATCCTCTGGCAGCTCATTCCATACACGTACCACCCTCTGAGTGAAAAAGTTGCCCCTTAGGTCTCTTTTATATCTTTCCCCTCTCATCCTACACCAATGCCCTCTAGGACTCCCCGACCCCAGGGAAAAGACTTTGTCTATTTAGGTAAAAATATTGACTGCAGATGCTGGAAACCAGAGTCTAGATTAGAGTGGTGCTGGAAAAGCACAGCAGGTCAGGCATCATCCGAGGAGCAAGAAAATCGACGTTTCGGGCAAAAGCCCTTCATCAGGAATACAGGCAGACAGCTCCTCTCACTTATCTCTCCACCCTTCAGGCTCTCTACCTGTATTCCTGATGAAGGGCTTTTGCCCGAAATGTCGATTTTACTGCTCCTCGGATGATGCCTGAACTGCTGTGCTCTTCCAGCACCACTCTAATCTAGACGTTGTCTATTTACCCTATCCATGACCTTCATAATTTTATAAAACTCTATAAGGTCACCCCTCAGCCTCTGACACTCCAGGGAAAACAGCCCCAGCCTGTTCAGCCTCTCACTATAGCTCAAATCCTCCAACCCTGGCAACATCCTTGTAAATCTTTTCTGAACCCTTTCAAGTTTCACAACATCTTTCCGATAGGAAGGAGACCAGAATTGCACGCAATATTCCAACAGTGGCCTAACCAATGTCCTGTACAGCCGCAACATGACCTCCCAACTCCTGTACTCAATACTCTGACCAATAAAGAAAAGCATACCAAACACCTTCTTCACTATCCTATCTACCTGCGACTCCACTTTCAAGGAGCTATGAACCTGCACTCCAAGGTCTCTTTGTTCAGCAACACTCCCTAGGACCTTACCATTAAGTGTATAAGTCTGGCTAAGATTTGCTTTCCCAAAATGCAGCACTTCGCATTTATCTGAATTAAACTCCATCTGCCACTTCGCAGCCCATTGGCCCATCTGGTCCAGATCCTGTTGTAATCTGAGGTAACCCTCTTCGCTGTCCACTACACCCTCCAATTTTGGTGTCATCTGCAAACTTACTAACTGTACCTCTTGTGTCGCATCCAAATCATTTAAGTAAATGACAAAAAGTAGAGGGCCCAGCACCGATCCTTGTGGCACTCCACTGGTCACAGGCCTCCAGTCTGAAAAACAACCCTCCACCACCACCCTCTGTCTTCTACCTTTGAGCCAGTTCTGTATCCAAATGGCTAGTTCTCCCTGTATTCCATGAGATCTAACCTTGCTAACCAGTCTCCCATGGGGAACCTCGTTGAACCCCTTACTGAAGTCCATATAGATCACATCTACTGCTCTGCCCTCATCAATCCTCTTTGTTACTTCTTCAAAACATTCAATCAAGTTTGTGAGACATGATTTCCCACACACAAAGCCAAGTTGACTATCCCTAATCAGTCCTTGCCTTTCCAAATACATATACATTCTGTCCCTCAGGATTCCCTCCAACAACTTGCCCACCACCGAGGTCAGGCTCACCAGTCTATAGTTCCCTGGCTTGTCCTTACCACCTTTCTTAAACAGTGGCACCACATTTGCCAACCTCCAGTCTTCCGGCACCTCACCTGTGACTATCGATGATACAAATATCTCAGCAAGGGGCCCAACAATCACTTCCCTAGCTTCCCACAGAGTTCTCAGGTACACCTGATCAGGTCCTGGGGGTTTATCCACTTTTATCCACATCCAGCACTTCCTCCTCTGTAATCTGGACATTTTTCAAGATGTCACCAGCCATGGGTGAGGTGCCAGAGGACTAGAAGGTGGCTAATGTTGGGCCATTATTTCAGAAAGGCTGCAGGAAATGCCAGGGAAAAACATATCGGTGAGCTGAATATCAGTGATCATAGATTCCCGACAGTGCAGAAAGAAACCCATAGAATCCTGACAGTCCATCAAGTGCACACGAACCCTCCAAAGAACATCCGACGCACAACCAGCACCCCTCCCAATTTCTGTAACCCCACACTTCCTAATTCACCTACCTGACACATCCCTGAACACTATGGGATAATTTAGCATGGCCAATCCACCCTAACCTACACATTCCTGAACACTATGGGGTAATTTAGCATGGCCAATCCACCCTAACCTACACATCCCTGAACACTATGGGGTAATTTAGCATGGCCAATCCACCCTAACCTACACATCCCTGAACACTATGGGGTAATTTAGCATGGCCAATCCACCCTAACCTACACATCCCTGAACACTATGGGGTAATTTAGCACGGCCAATCCACCCTAACCTACCCATCCCTGAACACTATGGGACAATTTAGCACGGCCAATCCACCCTAACCTACCCATCCCTGAACACTATGGGACAATTTAGCACGGCCAATTCACCTGACCCGCACATCTTTGGATTGTGGGAGGAAACCGGAGCACCCGGAGGAAACCCACGCAGACACGGGGAGAATGTGCAAACTCCACACGAATCCCTGGCACTGCGAGGTAGTGGTGCTAACCAGTGCCCATGGTGGATAAGGTAACAGAGGGGATTCTGAACGACACCATCTACATGCATTTGGAAAGGGTTAGATTCGGGTCTGATTCGGGATAGTCAGCATGGCTTTGTGTGCGGGAATTTGTGGGGTACCGTAAGGATCTGTTTTGGGTCCACTGCTGTTTGTCATGTTTAGAAATGACCTGGATGAGGGTGTAGAAGGATAGGTTCGTAAATTTGTGGGTGACACTAAGGTAGGCCGAGTTGTGGATAGTGCTGAAGGATGTTGTGGGTTACAGGGGGACATAGATAAGCTGCAGAGTTGGGCTGAGAGCTGGCAAATGGAGTTAAATGTGGGAAAGTGTGAGGTGATTCACTTTGGAAGGAGTAACAGGAATACAGAGCACTGGGCTAATGGTGAGCTTCTTGACAGTGTAGACGAACAGAGAGATCTCGGTGTGCAGGTACACAGATCCCTGAAAGTTGCCACCCAGGTTGAGAGGGTTGTTAAGAAGGCGTACGGTGTGTTAGCTTTTATTGGGAGAGGGATCGAGTTTCGGAGCCATGAGGTCATGCTGCAGCTGTACAAAACTCTGGTGCAGCCGCACTTGGAGTATTGTGTACAGTTCTGGTCACCGCATTATAGGGAGGATGTGGAAGCTTTGGAAAGGATTCAGAGGAGACTTACCAGGATGTTGCCTGGTGTGGAGGGAAGGTCTTACGAGGAAAGGCTGAGGGACTTGAGGCTGTTTACGTTAGAGAGAAGGGGGTTGAGAGGTGACTTAATAGAGACATATAAGATAATCAGAGGGTTAGATAGGGTGGACAGGGAGAGCATTTTTCCTCTAATAGTGATGGCTAACACAAGGGGATATAGCTTTAAATTGAGGGATGATAGATATAGGACAGATGTCAGAGGTAGTCTCTTTACTCAGAGAGTAGTAGGGGTGTGGAATGCCCTGCCTGCAACAGTAGTCGACTCACCAACTTTAAGGGCATTTAAATAGTCATTTGACAGGTATATGGATGAGAATGGAATAGTGTAGGTTAGAAGGGCTTCAGGTTGGTTCCTATCTTTCATTGGTTGATTTGGTGTACTGCAGATTGAGGTTTTATTGGAAAGATGATACATGTCCCATGATGTGAATGGCACTGTCCTGTGGCCCAGGCTGATGGAGCCTGGGGAGGGTCTCCCTTCAGAACGTGTGACACCAGCTCCCTCTGCTGGGTTTATCGAAAACAAATGTTAATGGGAGACGTTTGCAGACGGTCTCACACTGAGCGCTAATCTTGAAACGTGTTTCAAGTTCCTTGAGAAAAATACTGCGGGTGCTTAGTGATAAACATGATCGAAATTCAGTGGACCCACAGGTGTCATTAAACATTCCTAGGCAGGTACAGAACACGGTAAGATACCGAGGAACAAACCTCATGAAATGTAACTTCCAAACGCCTTAACTAAGTGCTGCATGTTGCTGACTGCATCTTTACTGATGTTAATCCAAACCCTACACTCTGACTCAGTAACCCCACTCCCCCCCAGTGCCCTGTGTTACTGACTGTATCTCTCCTGATGTTAATCCAGCTCCCTCACACTGTCACTCAGTAACCCCTCTCCCCCCCAGTGCCCTGTGTTACTGACTGTATCTCTCCTGATGTTAATCCAGCTCCCCCACACTGTCACTCAGTAACCCCTCTCCCCCAGTGCCCTGTGTTACTGACTGTATCTCTCCTGATGTTAATCCAGCTCCCCCACACTGTCACTCAGTAACTCCTCTCCACCCGTGCCCTGTGTTACTGACTGTATCTCTACTGATGTTAATCCAACTCCCTCACACTGTCACTCAGTAACCCCTCTCCCCTCCCCCCCAGGGCCCTGTGTTACTGACTATATCACTACTGAAGTTAATCCAGCTCCCTCACACTGTCACTCAGTAACCCCTTTCCCCCCTGTGCCCTGTGCTACTGCCTGTATCTCTACTGATGTTAATCCAGCTCCCTCACACTGTCACTCAGTAACCCATCTCCCCCAGCGCCCTGTGTTACAGACTGTATCTCTACTGATGTTTATCCACCTCCCTCACACTATCACTCAGTAACCCCTTTCCCCCGGTGCCCTGTGCTACAGACTGTATCTCTGCTGATGTTAATCCAGCTCACTCACACTCTCACTCAATAATACATCTCTCCCTGGGAACCTGTTTTACTGACTGTATCTCGACTGATGTTCATCCAGCTCCCTCTCGCTGTCACTCAGTAACCCTGCGCCACACAACACCCAGTGTTACTGACTGTATCTCTGCGGACATTAATCCAGCTCCCTCACACACTGTCACTCAGTAACACCTTTCCCTCCCAGTGCCCTGTGTTACTGACAGTATCTGAACTGATGTTAATACAGCTCCCTCACACTGTCACTCATTAACCCCTCTCCCCCCAGCGCCTGTGTAACTGACTGTATCACTGCTGATGTTAATCCACCCCCCTCACACACTCACTCAGTAACCCCTCTCCCTCCCAGCGCCCTGTGCTACTGACTGTATCCAAACTGATGTTAATCCAGCTCCCTCACACTGTCACTTAGTAACCCCTCTCCCGTCAGGGCCCTGTGTTACTGACAGTATCTCCACTGATGTTAACCCAGTTCCCTCAAACTGTCCCTCAGTAACCCCGCGCCGCACAACACCCTGTGTTACTGACTGTATCTCTGCTGAAGTTAATCCAGCTCCCTCACACTGTCACTCAGTGATACCTTTCCCTCCCAGTGCCCTGTGTTAGTGACTATATCTCTACTGATGTTTATCCACCTCCCTCACACTATCACTCAGTAACCCCTCTCCCCCCCCCCCAGCGCCCTGTGCTACAGACTGTATCTCTGCTGATGTTAATCCAGCTCACTCACACTCTCACTCAGTAACCCCTCACCCCCCTCAGTTTCCAGTGTTACTGACTGTATCTCTGCTGATGTTAATCCAGTTCCCTCATACTGTCACTCAGAAAACCCTCTCCCCTCCCAGTGCCCTGTGTTACTGACAGTATCTCCACTGATATTAACCCAGCTCCCTCACACTCTCACTCAGTAACCCCTCTCCCCCCTCAGTTTCCAGTGTTACTGACTGTATCTCTACTGATATTAATCCAGCTCCCTCACACCGTCACTCAGTAGCACTCTCCCCTGCCCAGCACCCTGTGTTACTGACTGTATCTCCACTGATGTTAATCCAGTTCCCTCACACTATCACTCAGTAACCCCTCTCCCCCCCCACCCCCCCCCCCGCAGCGCCCTGTGCTACAGACTGTATCTCTGCTGATGTTAATCAAGCTCACTCACACTCTCACTCAGTAACCCCTCTCCCTCCCAGAGCCCTGTGTTACTGACTATGTTTATCCACCTCCCTCACACTCTCACTCAGTAACCCCTCTCCCTCCCAGAGCCCTGTGTTACTGACTATGTTTATCCACCTCCCTCACACTCTCACTCAGTAACCCCTCTCCCTCCCAGAGCCCTGTGTTACTGACTATGTTTATCCACCTCCCTCACACTCTCACTCAGTAACCTCTCTCCCCCCAGTGCCCTGTGTTACTGACTGTATCTGAACTCTTACGATGTTAATCCAGCTCCCTCACACTGTCGCTCAGTAACCCCTCTCCCCTCCCCCAGCACTACTATATCTGTGGTGATGTCATACCAGAGCATCTTGGTGGCTCTGTGTTTCACACACTAACCCCATTTCCCTGCACGTGGCCCATATCCTCCTAACCCTTCCCTATCCATGTATTTGTCCAAATGCCTTTTAAATGTTGTTAGTGTAGCCGCCCCAACCACTTCCCCTGGCAGCTCATTCCATCTGCGTACCACCCTCTGGGTAAAAACGTTGCCCCCTCAGGTTCCCTTTTATTCTTCCCCCTCTCACCTTAAACTGATGCCCTCTAGTCCTCGATTCCCCAACCCTGGGAAAAAGACTGAGTGCGTACACCCTATCCATGCCTCTCATGATCTTATACACCTCTATAACATCCCCTCCTCAGTCTCCTACGCTCTAAAGAAAAGAGTCCTCTCTTGTCCAACCTCTCCCTGGAACTCAGTCCCTTCAGACCAGACAACATCCCTGTAAACCTCCCCTGCACACTGTCCAGTTTAATAACATCCTTCCTGTAGCAAGGTGACCAAACCTGAACACAGTACTCCAAGAGTGGCCTCACCAACGGCCTGTATAACTGCACCATAACGTCCCACCTTCTATACTCAGTGCCCTGATTGATGAAGGCCAGTGTGTCTAAAGTCTCCTTCCCTGCCCTGTCTACCTGGGACTCCACTTTCAGAGAACCCTGCACCTGAACTCCAAGGTCCCTCTGTTCCCCTACACTCCTTAAGGCCCTCCCATTCACCAGGAAATCTCCTACCGTGATTTGACTTTCCAAACTACAAGCTGAAAATGTGTTGCTGGTTAAAGCACAGCAGGTCAGGCAGCATCCAAGGAACAGGAAATTCGACGTTTCGGGCCAGAGCCCTTCATCAGGAATGAGGAGAGGGTGCCAGGCAGGCTAAGATAAAAGGTAGGGAGGAGGGACTTGGGGGAGGGGCGATGGAGATGTGATAAGTGGAAGGAGGTCAAGGTGAGGGTGATAGGCCGGAGTGGGGTGGGGGCGGAGAGGTCAGGAAGAGGATTGCAGGTTAGGAGGGCGGTGCTGAGTTCAAGGGAATCGACTGAGACAAGGTGGGGGGAGGGGAAATGAGGAAACTGGAGAAATCTGAGTTCATCCCTTGTGGCTGGAGGGTTCCCAGGCGGAAGATGAGGCTCTTCCTCCAACCGTCGTGTTGTTATGTTCTGGCGATGGAGGAGTCCAAGGACCTGCATGTCCTCGGTGGAGTGGGAGGGAGAGTTAAAGTGTTGAGCCACGGGGTGGTTGGGTTGGTTGGTCCGGGCGTCCCAGAGGTGTTCCCTGAAGCGTTCCGCAAGTAGGCGGCCCGTCTCCCCAATATAGAGGAGGCCACATCGGGTGCAGCGGATGCAATAGATGATGTGTGTGGAGGTACAGGTGAATTTGTGGTGGATATGGAAGGATCCCTTGGGGCCTTAGAGAGAAGTGAGGGAGGAGGTGTGGGCGCACGTTTTGCATTTCGTGCGATTGCAGGGGAAGGTGCCGGGAGTGGAGGTTGGGTTGGTGGGGGGTGTGGACCTGACGAGGGAGTCACGGAGGGAGTGGTCCTTGCGGAACGCTGATAGGGGAGGGGAGGGAAATATATCCCTGGTGGTGGGGTCCGTTTGGAGGTGGCGGAAATGGCGGCGGATGATATGTCGTATACGGAGGTTGGTGGGGTGGTAGGTGAGAACCAGTGGGGTTCTGTCTTGGTGGCGGTTGGAGGAGCGGGGCTCAAGGGCGGAGGAGCGGGAAGTGGAGGAGATGCGGTGGAGGGCATCGTCGATCACGTCTGGGGGGAATCTGCGGTCTTTGAAGAAGGAGGCCATCTGGGCTGTACGGTATTGGAACTGGTCCTCCTGGGAGCAGATGCGGCGGAGACGAAGGAATTGGGAATATGGGATGGAGTTTTTACAGGGGGCAGGGTGGGAGGAGGTGTAGTCCAGGTAGCTGTGGGAGTCAGTCGGTTTATAGTAGATATCTGTGTTGAGTCGGTCGCCTGAGATAGAAATGGAAAGGTCTAGGAAGGGGAGGGAGGAGTCTGAGACGGTCCAGGTGAATTTGAGGTCGGGATGGAAGGTGTTGGTAAAGTTGATGAACTGTTCAACCTCCTCGTGGGAGCACGAGGCAGCGCCGATACAGTCATCGATGTAGCGGAGGAAAAGATGGGGGGTGGTAACACCTCTGGGACGCCCGGACCAAGCAACCCAACCACCCCGTGGCTCAACACTTCAACTCCCCCTCCCACTCCACCGAGGACATGCAGGTCCTTGGACTCCTCCATCACCAGAACATAACAACACAACGGTTGGAGGAAGAGCCTCATCTTCCGCCTGGGAACCCTCCAACCACAAGGGATGAACTCAGATTTCTCCAGTTTCCTCATTTCCCCTCCCCCCACCTTGTCTCAGTCGATTCCCTTGAACTCAGCACCGCCCTCCTAACCTGCAATCCTCTTCCTGACCCCTCCGCCCCCACCCCACTCCGGCCTATCACCCTCACCTTGACCTCCTTCCACCTATCACATCTCCATCGCCCCTCCCCCAAGTCCCTCCTCCCTACCTTTTATCTTAGCCTGCCTGGCACACTCTCCTCATTCCTGATGAAGGGCTCTGGCCCGAAACGTCGAATTTCCTGTTCCTTGGATGCTGCCTGACCTGCTGCGCTTTTCCAGCAACACATTTTCAGCTGTGATCTCCAGCATCTGCAGACCTCACTTTTTACTCTTTCCAAACTACAAGGCCTCACACTTATCGATATTAATCTCCATTTGCCATTTCTCGGCCCACTTCCCCAGCTGATCAAGGTCCGGCTGCTATTTCCGATAAACTTCCTCACTCTCCATGATTCCATTTATTTTAGTGTCACCAGCAAACTGACTAATCCTGCCTTGCACATCTCATGGAGGAGGAGAAGGTGAGGTCTGCAGATGCTGGAGACCAGAGTTGAAAAGGCGGTGCTGGAAAAACACAGCAGGTCAGGCAGCACCCGAGAGGCAGGAGAATTGACATTCCAGGCATAAGCCCCTTCTTCAGGAATGAGGCTGGTGTGCCAAGCGGGCTGCGATAAAAGGTAGGTGGGATGGGAATTTGGGGCGCTGGGAATACGATAGCTGGATGGAGGTGAGGGTGCTGGTGATAGGCCAGAGAGGGGGTGGGGGCGGAGAGGTCGGGAAGAAGGTTGCAGGTCAAGAGGTGGTGCTGAATCTGGGGGTTTGGGACTGAGATCAGGTGGGGGAGGGGAAATGAGGAAGCTGGGGAAATCTACATTCATCCCTTGTGGTTGGAGGGTTGCTAGGCAGAAGAAGAGGCGCTCTTCCTCCAGGCGTCGTGTGGCCAGGGTCTGGCGATGGAGGAGTCCAAGGACCTGCATGTCCTCGGTGGAGTGGGAGGGGGAGTTAAAGTGTTGAGCCACAGGGTGGTTGGGTTGGTTGGTCCAGGTGTCCCAGAGGTGTTCCCTAAAACATTCCGCAAGTAGGCGGCCTGTCTCCCCAACGTAGAGGAGGCCACATCGGGTGCAGCGGATACAGTAAATGATGTGTGTGGAGGTGCAGGTGAATTTGTGATGGATATGTCTTCGCCTCTGCGCCTACTTCTTCAACCAGGACTCCCACCCACCCTCAGACAATCCCTTCTCCCGCCTCCAACACACCCCATCCACCTGGACACCCTGTGCTGGCCTCTTACCCGCCCTCGGTCTCTTCATAGCTAACTGCCGTCGTGACATTAACCACCTCAACCTGTCCACCCCTGTTACCCACTCCAACCTCTCACCCTCTCAACGTGCAGCCCTCCACTCCCTCTGTTCCAACCCCCATCTCACTATCAAACTGGCAGACGTAGTTTGGCGCACCAATCTTTACACCACTGAGGCTAAACGCCAGCTCGCGGACACCTCCTCCTTCTGCCCTTTTGACCATGACCCCACCTCCAACCATTAAACCATCGTCTCCTAGATCATCCATAACCTCATCACCTCAGGGCATTTCCCATCCACCACCTCCAACCTCATAGTCCCACAACCCCGCACCGCCCATTTCTACCTCCTGCCCAAAATCCATAAATCTGACTGCCCCGGCCGACTCATTGTCTCAGCCTGCTCCTGCCCCACCGGAGTCATCTCTGCATACCTCGACACGGTCCTGTCCCCCTTAGTCCAAGAACTCCCCACCTACGTTCGGGACACCACCCACGCCCTCCACCTCCTCCAGGATTTTCGCTTCCCCAGTCCCCAACGCCTTCACCATGGACATCCAGTCCCTGTACACCTCCATCCCCCATCACTCAAAGCCCTCCGCTTCTTCCTTTCCCGCCGCACCAACCAGTACCCTTCCACTGACACCCTCCTTCGACTGACTGAACTGGTCCTCACCCTGAATAACTTCTCTTTCCAATCCTCCCACTTCCTCCAAACCAAAGGAGTTGCCATGGGCACCCGCATGGGCCCCAGCTATGCCTGCATCTTCGTAGGATATGTGGAACAGTCCATCTTCTGCAGTTAGGAGAAAGTGAGGTCTGCAGATGCTGGAGATCAGAGGTGAAAATGTGTTGCTGGAAAAGCGCAGCAGGTCAGGCAGCATCCAAGGAGCAGGAGAAACGACGTTTTGGGAATGAGCCCTTCTTCAGGAATCCTGAAACGTCGATTCTCCTGCTCCTTGGATGCTGCCTGACCTGCTGCGCTTTTCCAGCAACACATTTTCAGCATCTTCCGCAGCTACACTGGCACCACCCCCCACCTTTTCCTCCACTACATCGATGACTGTATCGGCGCTGCCTCATGCTCCCACGAGGAGGTTGAACAGTTCATCAACTTTACCAACACCTTCCACCCTGACATCAAATTTACCTGGACTGTCTCAGACTCCTCCCTCCCCTTCCTCAACCTCTCCATCTCTATCTCGGGTGACCGACTCAACACAGACATCTACTATAAACCGACTGACTCCCACAGCTACCTGGACTACACCTCCTCCCACCCTGCCCCCTGTAAAAACGCCATCCCATATTCCCAATTCCTTTGTCTCCGCCGCATCTGCTCCCAGGAGGACCAGTTCCAACACCGCACAGCCCAGATGGTCTCCTTCTTCAAAGACCGCAGATTCCCCCCAGACGTGATCGACGATGCCCTCCACCGCATCTCCTCCACTTCCCGCTCCTCCGCCCTTGAGCCCTGCTCCTCCAACCGCCACCAAGACAGAACCCCACTGGTTCTCACCTACCACCCCACCAACCTCCAGATATATTGTATCATCCTTCGTCATTTCCGCCACCTCCAAACGGACCCCACCACCAGGGATATTTCCCTCCCCTCCCCTATCAGCGTTCTGGAAAGACCACTCCCTCCGTGACTCCCTCGTCAGGTCCACACCCCCCACCAACCCAACCTCCAGTCTCGGCACCTTCCCCTGCAACCGCAGGAAATGTAAAACTTGCGCCCACACCTCCTCCCTTACCTCTCTCCAAGGGCCCAAGGGATCCTTCCATATCCGCCACAAGTTCACCTGCACCTCCACACACATCATCTATTCCATCCGCTGCACCCGATGTGGCCTCCTCTATATTGGAGAGACAGGCCGCCTACTTGCGGAACGTTTCAGGGAACACCTCTGGGACACCCGGACCAACCAACCCAACCACCCCGTGGCTCAACACTTTAACTCCCCCTCCCACTCTGCCAAGGACATGCAGGTCCTTGGCCTCCTCCATCGCCAGACCCTGGCCACACGACGCCTGAAGGAAAAGCGCCTCATCTTCCGCCTAGCAACCCTCCAACCACATGGGATGAATGTAGATTTCCCCAGCTTCCTCATTTCCCCTCCCCCCACCTTGTCTCCGTCCCAACTCCCGGATTCAGCACCACCCTCTTGTCCTGCAGTCTTCTTCCCGACCTCTCCGCCCCCACCCCCTCTCCAGCCTATCACCCTCACCCTCTCCTCCTTCTACCTATCGTATTTCCATCGCCCCTCCCCCAAATTCCCACCCCCCCCACCTTTTATCTCAGCCCGCTTGGCACACCAGCTTCATTCCTGAAGAAGGGGCTTATGCCCGAAATGTCGATTCTCCTGCCCCTCTGGTGCTGCCTGACCTGCTGTGTTTTTCCAGCACCACACTTTTCAACCCTTGCACATTCTCATCCAAATCATTGATATCGAAGATAAACAGTAATGGGGCCCAGCACCGACCCCAGAGGCACTCCCCTAGTCACAGGCCTCCAGTCTGAAAAACATCCTCCCACTATTACCCCCTGCTTCCTACCATCAAGCCAATTGTGGATCCAATTTGCCAGATTCCCCCTGGATTCCGTGCGCTCTCACCTTCCAGAGCAGCCTCCCATGTGGAACCTTTGTGGGTGGCACGGTGGTTAGCACTGCTGCATCACAGAGATAGAGATCCGGGTTCAATTCCCGACTCAGGCGACTGACTGTGTGGAGTTTGCACGTTCTCCCCGTGTCTGCGTGGGTTTCCTCCGGGTGCTCCGGTTTCCTCCCACAGTCCACAGATGTGCGGGTCAGGTGAATTGGCCATGGGAAATTGCCTGTAGTGTTAGGTAAGGGGTAAATGTAGGGGTATGGGTGGGTTGCGCTTTGGCGGGTCGGTGTGGACTTGTTGGGCCAAAGGGCCTGTTTCCACACTGTAAGTAATCTAATCTAATCTTATCAAAGGCCTTACTGAATCCCATATAGACTACGTCTACCACCCTGCCCTCATCAGCCTTCCTGGTCACATCATCAAAGAACTCTGACAAATCTGTGAGACATTATCTCCCACGCACAAAGCCCTGCTGGACTATACCTCATCAAACCTTATCTTTCTAAATGCATGTATATCTTATCCCTCTGAATCTTCTCAAGTAACTTACCCATCACCGATGTTAAGCTTAATGGTCTGTCATTCCCAGGTTTTTCTCTGCAGCCTTTATTGAATAAAATCCCAGCCCCACGTAGCTATCCACATTATCCTGAATTCATCAGCCCGACCTCCCTTGCAGCACTAGCAAACCTGGCGCCTGAAGATATTGGTCTCCCTCCAGTTCAGATACACCCGTCCCTCTTGGACAGGTCATCTCTGCCCCAGAAAAGATCCTAATGATCTCAAAGTCTGAATCCCTGCCTCCTGCACCAATTCTTTAGCCACACACTCATCTCCTCTCCATCTGTTCTTACCCTCACTAGCACAAGGCACTGGAGGTAACCTGGAGATTAGCACCAATGAGTTCCTGGTTTTCCTCTGAGCTCTCTATAATCACTCTGCAGGACCTCATCCCTATTTCTACCTCTGTCCTTGGCGTCAACATGAACAATGACTTCTGGCTGCTCCCCCTTCCCCTTGAGAAGGTTCCACAGCCGCTCTGAGACATCCTGGACCCTGGCGCCCAGGAGGCAACACGTCCATCTTGGATTCCCGCTCGTGGAGGTGTGGAAGGTTGTGAGAGGATACGGTGGGATAGAGATCATTTGCAGATATTGGGGGAGAAATGGCAGACGGAGTTTAATCTGGGTAAGTGTGGGATTCAAGATGGCGGCAGTCTGAACAGACTATTCAACTGGTCTCTGTGCTATACCCCGGGCAAGATGCGCCCCAATCCCCCGCCACGGCCCCACATTAGTCAGCCCTGAGGAAAGTTTGTAGCATAAAGCAGGCAGAGCACCTAGAGCCCCTTTCAATTTGGATTTGGAGGCTCTGGAGCTGAAATGACGATAGCTAAAGGAGCATCTACTCACGGAGTCTGCGAAACTCAGTGAAACAAAATCGTGGGAGCGCTGGGGCCGATTACTGAGGGAGAACGCGCAGGAGATCCGGGTGGTAGATCAGAGCGTGGAAGCAGGGGGAACATAGGACCGCGTCCTTGGAGACTGGGGTGGAGACCTCCGAGGGGCGGGTCCGCACCATGGAAGGCCTGGTTCGGGCCCTGCTGGAGCAACCTCGAAAACCAAGGTGGCAGATAAAAACCTAACGGATCACGGGTCTCCCGGAGAGTGAGGAAGGCGAAAGCCCTGTCTGAGTTTCTCAGGAGGTGGCTTCTGGAGTTGCTGGGGCTGGAAATCGAGTCAGGCTGGGTGAGTGTGGAGTGGGCCCACCAGGTTGTGATGCGTAGGCCCAGACCAGCCCAGCGCCCGCTGCCCAGTCCTGGTGTAACTCCAGCATTGTAAAGAAAAGCAATTAATAATAAAACCAGCAAGAGGACTGTGAGGCGAACCACAGGTTCATAAACTCTATGATGATGTCTTTTCATGACGTCCCTGGGGCCACAATTAAGAAACAGAAGACCTTTGATGATGTAAAGAAAACATTAAGAGATTTAAACATTCAATATTCTCTGAGGTACCCAGCAGTGCTACGTCACAAGTAACTGTCTCTAACATTGGCTTGGTGGAAAAATTGAAAGAATTTTTGAACTTGCTGAAATAATAGACTTTGACCGAAGCGGGAATGAGGAAATGTCATGTGCAAACAATGGCTTAATATATTTTTTTAGAATCTTCTCTTTCTTTGGGGTCTCAGGCCAGACAAGCTTGGTATTGCTTTGGAGTAAAATCAGGAATGTTTTATAGTTATCTGTCCTTCTACTGCTGTGTTTTTCTGGGTGAGAGGTGGTTAATTCCTTGATGTAAAGGTGTGTGGGGTTGGGATGTGGAGGGCGAGGGACTGGGTGTCCACTGTTAACTCGCGGGAGTGTAAATAACATGATTTTTTCCCCCATTGCTTGGGTGTGAGGCGCGACCCTAACTTGAAGGAGCCAAGATGGCTGTGAAGTTGGGACTGAAATCCTCTTGTGGGTGAGGGGGGAGATCTCTAGAGATTGTGTTTATTTATTAGGAGTAGTGGTTAGGTGTCTTAGTTTTAGTAGTTTTGTAGTACTTGTAGGGATATGGTGGCTCAGTGGTTAGCACTGCTGCCTCACCTCACCAGGAACCTGGGTTCGAGTCCCACTTTGGGTGACTGTCTGTGTGGAGTTTGCACATTCTCCCCGTGTCTGTGTGGGTTTCCTCCCACAGTCCAAAGATGTGTAGGTCAGGGTGGATCGGCCATGCTAAATTACCCATAGTGCTCAGGGATGTGTAGGTTAGGGTGGATTGGCCATGCTAAATTACCCCATAGTGTTCAGGGATGTGTAGGTTAGGGTGGATTGGCCATGCTAAATTACCCCATAGTGCTCAGGGATGTGTAGGTTAGGGTGGATTGGCCATGCTACATTACCCCATAGTGCTCAGGGACGTGTAGGTTAGGGTGGATTGGCCATGCTAAATTACCCCATAGTGCTCAGGGACGTGTAGGTTAGGGTGGATTGGCCGTGCTAAATTGCCAGTAGTGTTAGATGAAGGGGTAAATGTAAGGGAATGGGTCTGGATGGATTGCTCTTCGAAGGGTCGGTGTGGACTTGTTGGGCCGAAGGGCCTGTTTCCACACTGTAATCAATCTAATCTAACCTTCTATTCCAAGTGCCACAGAAGAATTGACATGTCTTTTGTTCCATTGGTTAGTTTGGAGTTGGTGTTAGCCTACAGGATTGGGAGTGTAACTATCTCGGACTACGTGGAGGTGTATTTAGACGATAAGACCAAGGGTAGCGGTGTAGGCACACAGCACTGGTGCATGGAACCGTCTCTGCTGCAGGATGGCAAATTTATTCAGTATATCACCAGGGAGTCCAGGGCTTTTCGGGACATCAGTCCGGATACGGCCTGGTAATCCGTCAGTGCTCTGGGAGACCACCAAAGCGTTATTAAGGGGGTCTGATTATTCCACACTTGATAAGGAGGAGGAGGCAGAGAGGGGAGCAGCAGGGAATGCTGAAGGCAGCCGAGTTGGGCATATTATCACAGACCAGCCGTGGTGAAGTTACAACGGCTCACAGCTCACCGGGCTCAGGGCTCACACAAGCAGCAGAGAGAGGGGGCCTCCTTTACAAAGCAAAGCCTATTCGCATATGGGACTAAACCAGATCGGTCCCAGTCCAGAGCATCTATCAGGGAGAGAACTGGCAACGTCAACTGAACAAGATCAATGCCAGACTTTGGGAATTCCATGCAGAGTTATACCGGTCTGAGGGCAGTGGGGATGGAATAGCGAGCACGGAATCCTTTTTTGAAAGCCTGGACCTCCCCAGTATCATCGCAGGTCAGGCCACCCCCCCTTTTAAATGCCCCACAGGAGGTGGTGGGGCAGCCTCAGGGTGGTTCAGACAGCTTCCTGAGTGAGTCTTACAGGGAGTTCATACACAGCAGCTGATCCACTGCCGGAGTCACTCGTACAGCCCAGGATACCTTCCACCCTCTCGTGGGGAGGCCAGTATCTCCCTTATGTGAAAGAAATACCCCCAAGGATTGCGTGTCATACAGACACGCCTCGTTGGTGAGGGTGGATTTTAAAATCCGAAAGAAGGTGTTGGCTCTGAGACTGGAGAAGGTGCTGCCCGTTATTGTAAAAGAGGACCAGACGGGTATTAGCAAGGGCCGTAGCTCCTCCAATAAGATCAGGCGGGTGTTGGATATAACGCAAAGATGTCAGCAGAGAGCGATTCCATGTTTGGTGGTCTCCCTGGAAGCAGAAAAGGCATTTGGCTGGATGGGATGGTCAGATCTGGGAGGGACCTTCGCCAGGTGGGTGCCAGTGTGATATAGAGACCCCCAAGGTGGTGGTTATCATCCATGTTGGTGTGGAGAGAGGCAGCCGACAGGGATGTCCCCTCTCACTGCTGCTGCTGTTTACCTGGGGATTTGAGTCACTGGTGGAGATCATCTGAAAGGACCTTGATATAATGGCCCTGAAGATGGGGGTTGGGGAACACAGAATCACTCTCCATGGGGGACAGGGCCCTTCTGCTTTTTGGCTAACCCCGAAAAGTGGGGTTATTCCGCAGCTTTACGGGATACAGGGCAGACTTAACCAAGTCGGAAGTCACGCCCGTGGTGGGGGATGGGAATTTGATGGAGGGGCTGAAGCTGGAGGACGGAAGGCAGTTTCCTTTCAGATGGCCACAGACAGGTTTTCTCCATCGGGGAATTTTTATGACCCCGATTTCCCAGCAGTTGTACGTTGTGCAGCTCTTTGAGAGGAGAGAGCAGGACATGCAGCGATGGGAGGGAATACCCAGATCATGGCTAGGCCGTATAGCCCTGATTAAACGGAATGTTGTTCCCCACTTGTTATATCCCATCAGGATGCTCCCATTGTTCTTACCCATACAGATGCTGCGGAGGTTTATGGGATGGCTTGGATCATTTATAGACAGTTGTGGTTCTGCTCACCGAGCTGGAAGTTTTTGCTGCAAACGTTTCGTTCCCTGGCTAGGGAACATCATCAGTGCTGTTGGAGCCTCATGTGAAGCGCTGCTTTGATGTTTCTTCCGGTATTTATATTGGTTTGTTCTTGCCGCTTCCGGGTGTCAGTTTCAGCTGCAGTGATTTGTATGTGGGGTCCAGGTCGATGTGTCGGATACCCGAGCTACAAATCTTCAATCAGATTTTAAACATTTATAGACAATAGACAATAGGTGCAGGAGTAGGCCATTCAGCCCTTCGAGCCTGCACCGCCATTCAATATGATCATGGCTGACCATCCTGTTCCTGCCTTATCTCCATAACCCTTGATTCCACTATCCTTGAGAGCTCTATCCAACTCTTTCTTAAATGAATCCAGAGACTGGACCTCCACTGCCCTCTGAGGCAGAGCATTCCACACAGCCACCACTCTCTGGGTGAAGAAGTTGCTCCTCATCTCTGTCCTAAATGGCCTACCCCGTATTTTTAAGCTGTGTCCTCTGGTTCGGCACTCACCCATCAGCGGAAACATGTTTCCTGCTGCCAGAGTGTCCAATCCTTTCATAATCTTATACGTCTCAATCAGATCCCCTCTTAGTCTTCTAAACTCAAGGGTATACAAGCCCAGTCGCTTCAGTCTTTCAGTGAAAGGTAATCCCTCCATTCCAGGAATTGACCTCGTGAACCTACGCTGCACTCCCTCAATAGCCAGAATGTCTTTCCTCAAATTTGGAGACCAGAACATTAGGGCAACACCCACAGGATATGGAATAGGGGGTAGACTGCCTATTGGAGATACCTAATAGGGCTTGATAAAAAGACTAAAATTCAAGGACTTATTAAAAAGAAAACTTCTTTATTGTTCTGCTGAACTTGTAAGTATGATTCTGTCGAGTCTGTATCAAGGGCATCAGTATCTGGCCTGAGGCATCCTGTATCTAAGATGGTGCCAAAATGGCGACATGACAAACTTTTCACTGAAAATAAACATAATTCAGTTCAATTCAAATTGCTCTGTTTCCAGCTCTCCGAAACCTCCTTCATCTGCTTCATTAATCCCTATCTCTGTAACCTCTTCCAGCCCCTACACCCCTCCCTATCTCTGTAACACCCTCCATTCCCTACACCCCCTCCCTATCTCTGTAACCCCCTCCAGTGCCTACACACTGTCCCGATCTCTGTAACCCTCTCCAGCCCCTACACCCCGTCCCGATCTCTGTAACCACCCCCAGTCCTTACACCCCTCCCTATCTCTGTAACCCACTCCAGCCCCTACACCCCGTCCCGATCTCTGTAACCACCCCCAGTCCTTACACCCCTCCCTATCTCTGTAACCCCCTCCAGCCCCTACACCCCCTCCCTATCTCTGTAACCCCCTGCATTCTCTACACCCCCTCCCTATCTCTGTAACCCCCTCCAGCCCCTACACCCCCTCCCTATCTCTGTAAACCCCTCCACCCCCTATACCCCTCCCTATCTCTGTAACCCTTTCCAGCCCCTACACCCCCTCCCTATCTCTGTAACCCCCTCCAGCCCCTACACCCCCTCCCTATCTCTGTAACCCCCTTCAGCCCCGACACCCCCTCCCTATCTCTGTAACCCCCTCCAGCCACTACATCCTCTCCCTATCTCTGTAACCCCCTCCAGTCCCAACAGCCCCTCCCTATCTCTGTAACCCCCTCCAGCCCCAATACTCATTGAGTTTTATATAGTTCCAATAACAGTATAAATCCTCAGACTTTGACCCAGAGACACATGGAGTCAGAGAGATGTACAGCACGGAAACAGACCCTTCGGTCCAACCCGTCCATGCCAACCAGATATCCCAACCCAATCTAGTCCCACCTGCCAGCACCCGGCCCATATCCCTCCAAACCCTTCCTATTCATATACCCATCAAAATGCTGTAATTGTACCAGCCTCCACCACATCCTCTGGCAGCTCATTCCATACACGTACCACCCTCTGTGTGAAAAGGTTTGCCCCTTAAGTCCCTTTTATATCTTTCCCCTCTCACCCTAAACCTATGCCCTCTAGTTCTGGACTCCCCCCACCCCAAGAAAAAGACTTTGTCTATTTTCAATATCCATGCCCCTCAAAATTTTA
The DNA here is from genome assembly GCF_020745735.1 of Hemiscyllium ocellatum. Classification (NCBI taxonomy): domain Eukaryota; kingdom Metazoa; phylum Chordata; class Chondrichthyes; order Orectolobiformes; family Hemiscylliidae; genus Hemiscyllium; species Hemiscyllium ocellatum. The sequence goes on from NC_083444.1 coordinate 25,722,462, forward strand.
TAAACCTCTATAAGGTCACCCCTCAGCCTCCGACGCTCCAGGGAAAACAGCCCCAGCCTGTTCAGCCTCTCCCTGTAGCTCAAATCCTCCAACCCTGGAAACATCCTTGTAAATCTTTTCTGAAGCCTTTCAAGTTTCACAACATCTTTCCGATCGGAAGGAGACCAGAATTGCACGCAATATTCCAACAGTGGCCTAACCAATGTCCTGTACAGCCGCAACATGACCTCCCGACTCCTGTACTCAATACTCTGACCAATAAAGGAAACTATACCAAACGCCGCCTTCACTATCCTATCTACCTGCGACTCCACTTTCAAGGAGCTATGAACCTGCACTCCAAGGTCTCTTTGTTCAGCAACACTCCCTAGGACCTTACCATTAAGTGTATAAGTCCTGCTAAGATTTGCTTTCCCAAAATGCAGCACCTCGCATTTATCTGAATTAAACTCCATTGTGAGAAACAGAACTCACTCACAAATCAATCATCTTGGAAACAAGAACAATTTATTACAGCCTTGCAAGGACCGGACGCCTCTGCAATCAAACAGAAATGCACGCCAAAACAGAGCCTGATAGCATTCTTATTTAGTTTACAAGTTGCGGAATCACCCATCCCTTTTCCCATCCTATCATAAGCTGATTACCTCACTTGTTGGTTATTTTCTTACCTGGCCATCCTGCTGTCCCTGTCTACATTCTTTGCTCCTTGTTTGTTACAGCTTGCTCTTTGATCCAGTTTCTCTTATAATACTATAAGCTTTCTTGTGAAATGACCCTGCTGCTTCTTTTTGTGGTCAACTACAGCACTTTAAAGTTATTTCCTAGCTTAAAACTATTTTCTTTAAAAGACCCTTCTATATTAGCCTTAAGTATGCTACATGCTACAAGAATTCCGCGACCGTTTGTATAATGTTCCCCTTCCCTTCCCCCCCACTACACCCCCTCACCCACCTGCCAAAACAACATTTCTAATCTCCCACGCCATTGTTAAACTTCTTGAGTGTTGTTGGTGCTGCACCCATCCAGGTAAATTCGGAGTATTCTATCCCGTCCCTGACTTGTGCCTTGTAGACAGTGGACAGGATTTGAGGGGTCAGGGGGTATGGTTTGATTTGATTTATTGTTGTCCCCTGTACCGAAGTACAGTGAGTAGCTTTGTTTTGCCAGCAGTGCGGGCAGATTCAAGCCAACGAGCACGCCATCAGTTCAGGGGGTGCTGCGACGGAGGAAGGCAGACAGGTTATAACTGGGAGAAAGGTGAGGCCTGCAGGTGCTGGAGCTCAGAGACCAGGGGGTGGTGCTGGAAAAGCACAGCAGGTCAGACAGCACCCGAGGAGCTGACATTTCGGACCGGAGCCCTTCATCAGGAATGCTACAACTGCACGGGGAGTGTCACAAAGCAAGATCGACGTTGTTCGAAGTTGGAGAGGTCCATTCAACAATCTAACACCAGCAGGGGAGAAGCTGGGCTTCAACTGTCGGTGTGTGTGGTCAAGCTTCTGTAGCTTCTGCCTGCCGGGAGAGGTTGGACGAGGAGTGGGAGGGGCCTCTGATGATGATGTCAGCCTTTCCATGGCAACGAGAAGTGTGAGTCCGTGGATGGGAGGCAGGCTTCTGTGATGGTCTAAGCCGTGCCCACAGCTTCCTCTGGTCATTGGGAGGGCAGCCGTCATACAAACCGTGAAAGTAGGCTTTGTATGGTGTTTCTGTAAAAGTTGTGGAGAGTCCCTACGGACAGGCTGAATTTCCTAAGCTGCCCGAGGAGGCAGAGGCATTGTTATGGCGCCTTGACCGTTACATCTATGTGGGAAGTCCAGGACAGATTGGTTATTGTCGCTCCTAGGAACTTAAGGGTTCCCAACCGTCTCGATCCCCGCTCGCTTGATGTATATGGGGGCGTGTTCTTGTCCTTCATTCCTGAAGCCAATAATCAGTTCTTTGGTTTTGCTGACATTGAAAGGTTGTTATCATTACATCACAACACCAAGCCCCCACCCACCCCCCCCCCCCTTTCTGAATTCTGACTCATCATTCTTTAATATCCGTCCTATGCTGGTGGCGTCCTATGTAGATGGCATTGGTTGGGAATTAGGCTACAGAGTGGTGAGCACGCGGTGAGTACAGTAGGGGGCTGAGAACGAGTCCTTGTTTGGGGGGGGAAGGGGGGACTCCAGGTTGAGGTTTATCGTGGAGGAGGTGCAGTTGCCTATCTTCACTGACTGTGGCCTGTGGGTCAGGAAGCTGATGGTCCAGTTTCAGAGGGGGGGGGAGTTGAAACCGTGGTCTTGAAGTTTTGAGATTAGCCTGGAGGAGGTTACGGTTTTGATGACGGAGCTGTAGTCAATGAGTCTGAGTCTGAAGTAGGTCGTCCATATGTTCTGGGGTGAGTGCAGGGCTGGGGAAATGGGGTCTATTATGGTCCTGTTGTGTTAGCAGGCAAAAATGCAAGCGATCAAGGCAGGCTGGGAGGCGAGAATTGATGGGGGCCATGGCTAGCCTCTCGAAGCACTTCATGCATGATGGAGGTCAGAGCCCCTGGGTGGAAGTGAGTTACTCGCTCGCAGGATTCCCAGTCTCTGACCTGCTCTGGTACCCGCTGTATTGATATCGCTGGTTCAGTTCAGTTTCTCAGTGTCCTTGTTACAAGTTGGAAAGCAGCACACAGAAACTGAGCACGTGGATAAAGCCAGACTATAAACAGACCCATTCCAAACAGATCAATAAACATCACAGATCTTGTACCTTGCCACAGACACAACAACTGACTAACAGCACTGGATCAAATGACCTGAGCCATCTCACTGTGACTTGAGACTATTTCGGGATGAGACTGGTGATGTTAAAGGGATATTGCTCTCCTTCCCACAGGATTACCCCCAGATGTTGTGATGTTTCAATTAACATCTGCACCATTGACGCTTTCAGAGGTCTCTCCCCCCACCCCCCCTCTGTGTTCCAGTCGCAGGGTATTGTCAGGTTTGGAGAAAGTGAGGGCTGCAGATGCTGGAGATCAGAGTCGAGAGCGTATTGCTGGAAAAGCGCAGCAGGTCAGGCAGCATCCGAGGAGCAGGAGAGTCAATGTTTCGGGCATAAGCCCTTCCTCAGGAACCCGATGTCAGGTTTGTGGGGTCCAGCGGAAGCTCTCAGGACGCTGTTTCAGATCACTGGCCACTCGGTGACCCTTCAACCCCATTCATCACTGCATCCCTTCCCCCCCCCCACAGCTCCCTTTCACCCCCCCGCACTACCCCTTCTCCGAAATGCCTCCCTTCCACAACCCCGGAATCTTCCAGCAAGTTCACCTACTCACTACCCTCAGTTGTACGGATATCACTGTTCCTTTAGTGTCACAGTGTCACAGAGATGTACAACACGGAAACAGTCCCTTCGGTCCAACCCGTCCATGCTGACCCAGATATCCCAACCCAATCTAGTCCCACCTGCCAGCACCCGGCCCATATCCCTCCAAACCCTTCCTATTCATATACCCATCCAAATGCCTCTTAAATGTTGCAATTGTACCAGCCTCCACCACTTCCTCTGGCAGCTCATTCCATACCCGTACCACCCTCTGTGTGAAAACCTTGCCCCTTCGGTCTCTTTTATATCTTTCCCCTCTCACCCTAAACCTATGCCCACTAGTTCTGGACTCCCCCACACCAGGGAAAAGACTTTGTCTATTTATCCTATCCATGCCCCTTGTGATTTTATAAACCTCTATAAGGTCACCCCTCAGCCTCCGACGCTCCAGGGAGAACAGCCCCAGCCTGTTCAGCCTCTCCCTGTAGCCCAAATCCTGACAGGACCAACATCTTGAGACTTCCTTCCTATCAGCTGAGAGGATATCCCAACACCAAGGGGCATTTTCTGGATCAGCTCCTGGGAATTGGGCATTGTGCCAATGAGATGGTGCTGGTGAGCTGGATTGGCTGCAGTCCATGAGCTTCAGAGAAATACAGCAGGAACTGTTCACTGTCATCCGAGGAACTAACATATGAGGAGCGGCTGAGGATCCTGGGATTGTATTCATTGGAGTTTAGAAGATTAAGGGGAGACTTAATAGAGACGTACAAGATAATACATGGCTTGGAAAGGGTGGACACTAGGAAATTGTTTCCGTAAGGCGATGAGACTAGGACCCGTGGACACAGCCTTAGAATTAGAGGGGGTCAATTCAGAACAGAAATGCGGAGACTTTTCTTCAGCCAGAGAGTGGTGGGCCTATGGAATTCATTGTCACAGAGTGCAGTGGAGGCTGGGACGCTAAATGTCTTCAAGGCAGAGATTGATAAATTCTTGATGTCATGAGGAATTAAGGGCTACGGGGAGAATGTGAGTAAGTGGAGTTGAAATGACATCAGCCATGATTGAATGGCAGAGTGGACTCGAGGGGCCGAATGGCCTTACTTCCACTCCTATGTCTTATGGTCTTACCCTTCGTAGAGTTAAACTGGAAGCTGACAGGTAGACCCTGCCCACTCTGTCCCTCTGACCAGGGTCCTACCATGGGAATACAGCAGGAACTGCTGGACCTCACTGTCATTGTCTGGGTTCGGGTCATGTATTGGCTTTGCTTCCAAAGAATAGAATGGCACAGGCAAGTGAATCACACTTCAAGCCCGACTGATGATCTTAAACAGGTTTCTGGATGTCTCCCTGAGCCAGCCTGGGTTATTTAGTAAAGCCTCCAGGGAAGTGTTTACCGGTCTAACACTTGGAATGAGGCAGGTGGCAATGAATGCAGGACTACGCAGTGTCACCCCACAATGGTTTGATTGGTTAGACCACTGCTCGAGTATTGTGCGCCACTCCGGCAACCACAGTGTGGGATGTGTAACATAGAGAGGGTGCCGAGGTTTCCCTGGGGGTTACCAGACGGAGAAATGTGAGGGCAGAGTCCTTGTATATTTCTGAGACTGACGTAGATGGATTCTTCCTCAACCAAGGGTTACCGGGAAAACGAGGATGGAAATGAACGTCAAATCATCTGTGATCCTTCGGAGAGTGAATGAGGATTCAGTGGCTGGAAGCCCCGTGCATGTTCCTGTTTCTTATGGCCCTATGTTCCCTGGACTAGAAGGTTTCAGTTATGAAGCGAGATTAGGCAGAGTGTCGTTGTTTCCCTTGGAGACTGTGATATGATTGAGATGTGAAACGTTGTCAGGATCACAGGAAGAGACTTTATGCCGTCCGGGAGGGATCCAATACTGGGATGGGGACGGGGGAGGGGAGTGTAGATGTAAGTTAAGGAGCAAAAGGTTTATAGGGAATGAGAGGATAAGCCTTTGCGCCCAGAGGGTAATGGGAAGATCAGATTAGAATAAGAATCCCTATGGTGTGGAAACAGGCCCTTCAGCCCAACCCGTTCACACCAACCCTCCAAAGAGTGTCCCACCCAGACCCATTGCCCAACCCTAACATCCTATGTTTACCCCTGACTTATGCACCTAACCTTCACATCCCTGAACACCATGGGGCACTCCCCATGAGGACAAGGCGAAAATCTCTGACTCTCAGCAATGCTGAGAATTGAAGAGGTCTGGTTAAAAGGAGCCTGAAGGGGAGATGAGGGCAATGGCAGAGTGAGCTGCTATGAACTGGAGCTCACTGCCTGAGGGCGAGTTGGAAGGAGATTCAAGAGGAACATTCGAATGGGGGAGTCAGAGAAGCACTAGAATGAGATACACTTGGTGATGTGGGCTGGGGGGTTTTGGAAGGATTGATGTGGGACTAAATGAATATCCCATTACAAAGTCCTGGTTGAGGCTCCTGGGAGTGGTCATCCACAACAAGCTTTCTTGGACCCTTCATGTGGACGCACCGGTTACAAAGGCCCAACAACGTCTTTCCTTCCTCAGGCAGCTGAGGGAATTTGTCATGGCGGTGAATACCCTTACCAACTTTTATAGGTGTGCCAGCACTCTGTCTGGATGTGTCACTACCTGGGATGGCCACGGTACCATTCAGGATCGGAGACAGTTACAGAGAGGGGTGAACTCGGCCCGGACAATCACAAAGACCAACCTCCCATCGAGAGAATCCATCTCCCAGGCCCACTGTCAGGGAAAGGCCACCAGCATTCTCAAAGATCCATCCCACCCTGGCAATGTTTTTCTACACCCTCTACCATTGGGGAGAAGGTACAGAAGCCTGAACACACACACACACACACACGTTTTGTAACAGTTTCTACCCTCCTGTCGTTAGAATACTGAATGGACTCACAAACTCTGAACATTCGCCTGTCCCTGTGTTTTTGTTTTTACCTATTATTTACTTCTCTATGTTACCTAACTCTGTGACCTGTCTGTATTGCTCACAAGGCAAAGCTTTTCACTGCGTCTCGGTTCATGTGATAATAAATTCAATTCAATCCAAAGGGCTGAGTGATCTCTCTGTGTGAGCAGGATGTCTCTGTCATGTCAAGGGGCTAAGTTCAAGTGACGACCATGAATACTAACTGTGTCGCTGACTGGTGTCTGGTTGCAAATTTAAAATGTGCCGTTCCCCAAGAGGGGCTGCAAACTGGTTAGCAATCACTGAGTTACGTTCCGTGTGAGATTGGAGCTGAGGGAAGTGGGGTAATCCAGCAGTTTGCCTTTGGTGTGTTGTCTGTGTTAACTCTGACCTTGCCTGCCTCACCTCACCCTGATGATGCTGATGTCAAGTCTTCCTCAGTGAAGAGCTGGCCTGCTCCACCCTGATGGTTCTGCCCCCAGCCCTGCCCCCTCCTCTCCACCTTGCCATCTCTCCCTGTCAGCATACCGTTTCTCCCATGTGTCTTTATTTAGCGCCATCCTTCATCCCTCATGAAACCCAGCTCTCTGGGTGAAGATGTTTCTCCAGGATTCCCAACCAGATTTATTCGGGACTGTCTGAGATCGACGGTCCCGAGTTCTGGTTTTCCTCACAAGTGGGAACATCTTATCCATGCCCACCCTGTCGAAGCCCCTCTGTTGTTTTAGAGAACACCCACCCTCCCTCCCCCATCAGCCTCCTCTTCTTCAGAGAGAGGGGTGTCAGGCTTTATGGATAGTCAACGCCCCTCAGTTCGGAGTTTTAAGCGATTAAATGATTTGTCAGGGACCATACCGAGGGAAGCGTATTCCTGGTGGTCGGGGTGGGTGGGCTTTCCATGGTCAGGGAACACAACCTTCCGACTCAAGCCAGGTCAGTCAGTGATGATGTGAATGTAACAAATTATCAGAGAAATCATAGAATCTACACAGTATGGAAACAGGCCCTTCGGCCCAACAAATCCACACCAACCCTTTGAAGAGTATCCCACCTAGACCCATTCCTATAATCTATTCTACACTTCCCTCTGACTAATGCATCGAACCTACACATCCCAGCACACTATGCCGGCACTGCTGCCTCACAGCACCAGGGACCCAGGTTCGATTCCAGCCTCGGGTGACTGACTGTGTGGAGTTTGCACATTCTCCCCGTGTCTGTGTGGGTTTCCTCCGGGTGCTCCGGTTTCCTCCCACAGTCCAAAGATGTGCAGGTCAGGTGACTTGGTCATTCTAAATTACCCACAGTGTTAGCTGCATTAGTCAGGGGTAAATATAAGGAAGAGTGGGTTAGTCTTCGGAGGGTCAGTATGGAATTGTAGGGCTGAAGGGCCTGTTTCCATACTATAGGGAATCTAATCTAATCTAATCAATTTAGCATGGCCAATTTACCCTAACCTACACATCTCTGAACATTATGACACTCCCTCAGCACTGACCCTCTGACAGTGCAGCACTCCCTCAGCACTGACCCTCTGACAGTGCAGCACTCCCTCAGCACTGACCTTCTGACAGTGCAGCACTCCCTCAGTACTGACTCTCTGACAGTGCGGCACTCCCTCAGCACTGACCCTCTGACAGTGCAGCACTCCCTCAGCACTGACCCTCTGACAGTGCAGCACTCCCTCAGCACTGACTCTCTGACAGTGCAGCACTCCCTCAGTACTGACCCTCTGACAGTGCGGCACTCCCTCAGCACTGACCCTCTGACAGTGCGGCACTCCCTCAGCACTGACCCACTGACAGTGCAGCACTCCCTCAGCACTGACCCTCTGACAGTGCAGCACTCCCTCAGCACTAACCCTCTGACAGTGCGGCACTTCCTCAGCACTGACCCACTGACAGTGCAGCACTCCCTCAGCACTGACCCTCTGACAGTGCAGCACTCCCTCAGCACTGACCCTCTGACAGTGCAGCACTCCCCCAGCACTGACCCTCTGACAGTGCAGCACTCCCTCAGTACTGACCCTCTGACAGTGCGGCACTCCCTCAGCACTGACCCTCTGATAATGTGGCACTCCCTCAGCAGAGATCCTCTGACTGCCTTGCACATTTTCAGGACTGATTCTCTAACTGTACAGAGTCTCTGCAGATTCTCTGACCCTCCCTCAGTCCCGCGGCTCTCAGTCTTGATTGTTTTTGGGGTGGGGTGGTTCTGACTCCTGCACCGAAAAGTACCTAATGCAGGGGGCTGAGTATTTACCACGTTGTGAAACATGTGGATCCGTTGTTTTGTCATTGACAGACAGTGAGGAGAATTCACCCTCCCCTCTCTGGGTACGGGAAATCTTTGATAAGATGCACAGATCTTCCGAAACACAGATGTTGCTCTGAATCTCTCTGAAGCACTCCCCATGTCCAGTTCCTGTCTCTGCACTGCCGGAGGGCTGTAATAGGTTGGAAGAGGTTTCGAAGAGGATTTCCCCATCCCTTTTAGTGAGAAGATGTGGTCGGAGAATTTGGGCTTGTTTTACTGAGAGTGAAGGGGGTTTGGGTGATGGCGGGGGGAGATTTGATCGAGGTAAATGATACAATGAGGGGCTTTGATAGGACAGTCAAGAAACCATTGTTGCCTTTTTTGGGTTTGGGTCTTGGGAACTGTTCCTGACCCAATGATTGGTGCCTGCACCCTGTCATATTTTCAGTGCATTTTGTGGGAATGTGGGGGTCTCTGGCTGGGCCCAGTGTTTATTGTCCTGTCCCTAGTTGCCCCTTTGAGAAGGTGGGGGTGAGCTGCCCTCTTGAACTGCTGCCGTCCCACCTGCTGTGGGTTGACCCACAACGCCCTTAGGGAGGGAATTCCAGGATTCTGACCCAGTGATAGTGAAGGAATGCTGATATATTTCCATGTCAGGATGGTGAGTGGTTTGGAGGGGAACGTGAAAGTGGTGGTGTCCCCATGTATCTCTACCCTTGTCCTTCTAGATGGAGGTGGTTGTAGCTTTGGAAGGTGCTGCCTGAGGACCTTTGGTGAAATTCTGCAGCACATCTTGTAGATGGTACATATTGCTGCTACTGAGTGTGTGGGGGAGGGAGGGGATGTTTGCAAATGTGGTGCCAATCAAGAGGTTGCTTTGTCCTGGATGGTGTTGAGCTCCTTGAGTGTTAGAGCTGCCCCCATCCAGGCAAGTGGGGAGTATTCTCTCACCGTCCTGACTTGTGCCTTGTAGATGCGGGACAGGCTATGGGGATTCAGGAGGTGAGTTACTTGCTGCAGGATTCCCAGCCTCTGACCTGCTCTTGTAGCCACTGTGTTTATGTGAGTTCAGTTGAGTTTCTGGTCAATGATAACTCCCAGGATGTGGACAGTAGGGGATGTAGTGATGGTAACACCATTGAATGTCAAAGGGCGATGGTTAGATTGTCACTTATTGGAGATCCTGGATCAGTGGTGCTGGAAGAGCACAGCAGTTCAGGCAGCATCCAAAGTGCAGCAAAATCGATGTTTCGGGCAAAAGCCCTTCATCAGGAATAAAGGCAGAGAGCCTGAAGCGTGGAGAGATAAGCTAGGGGAGGGTGGGGGTGGGGAGAGAGTAGCATAGAGTACAATAGGTGAGTGGGGGAGGGGATGAAGGTGATAGGTCAGGGAGGAGAGGGTGGAGTGGATAGGTGGGAAAGGAGATAGGCAGGTCGGACAAGTCCGGACAAGTCATGGGGACAGTGCTGAGCTGGAAGTTTGGAACTAGGGTGAGGTGGGGGAAGGGGAAATGAGGAAACTGGTGAAGTCCACATTGATGCCCCGGGGTTGAAGTGTTCCAAGGCGAAAGATGAGGCGTTCTTCCTCCAGGCGTCTGGTGGTGAGGGAGCGGCGGTGAAGGAGGCCCAGGACCTCCATGTCCTCGGCAGAGTGGGAGGGGGAGTTGAAATGTTGTGCCACGGGGCGGTGTGGTTCATTGGTGCGGGTGTCCCAGAGATGTTCCCTAAAGCGCTCTGCTAGGAGGCGTCCAGTCTCCCCAATGTAGAGGAGACCACATCGGGAGCAACGGATACAATAAATGATATTAGTGGATGTGCAGGTAAAACTTTGATGGATGTGGAAGGTTCCTTTAGGGCCTTGGATAGAGATGAGGCAGGAGGTGTGGGCACAGGTTTTACAGTTCCTGTGGTGGCAGGGGAAGGTGCCAGGATGGGAGGGTGGGTCATAGGGGGGCGTGGACCTGACCAGGTAGTCACGGAGGGAACAGTCTTTGCGGAAGGCAGAAAGGGGTGGGGAGGGAAATATATCCCTGGTGGTGGGGTCTTTTTGGAGTTGGCAGAAATGTCGGCGGGTGATTTGGTTTATGCGAAGGTTTGTAGGGTGGAAGGTGAGCACCAGGGGCGTTCTGTCCTTGTTACGGCTGGAGGGGAGTGGTCTGAGGGCGGTGGTGCGGGATGTGGACAAGATGCGTTGGAGGGCCTCCTTAACCACATGGGAAGGGAAATTGCGGTCTCTGAAGAAGGAGGCCATCTGGTGTGTTCTGTGGTGGAACTGGTCCTCCTGGGAGCAGATATGGCGGAGGCGGAGGAATTGGGAATACGGGATGGCATTTTTGCAAGAGGTAGGGTGGGAAGAGGTGTAATCCGGGTAGCTGTGGGAGTCAGTGGGTTTGTAAAAAATGTCAGTGTCAATTCGGTCGTCATTAATGGAGATGCAGAGGTCCAGGAAGGGGAGGGAGGTGTCAGAGACGGTCCAGGTAAATTTAAGTTTGGGGTGGAATGTGTTGATGAAGTTGATGAATTGCTCAACCTCCTCGCGGGAGCATGAGGTGGCGCCAATGCAGTCATCAACGTAGCGGAGGATGAGGTGGGGAGTGGTGCCAGTGTAATTACGGAAGATCAACTGTTCTACGTAGCCAACAAAGAGACAGGCATAGCTGGGGCCCATACGGGTGCCCATGGCTACCCCTTTGGTCTGGAGGAAGTGGGAGGATTCAAAGGAGAAATTGTTAAGGGTGAGGACCAGTTCGGCCAAACAAATGAGAGTGTCGGTGGAAGGGTACTGTTGGGGACGTTGGGAGAGGAAAAAACGGAGGGCTTGGAGGCCCTGGTCATGGCGGATGGAGGTGTAGAGGGATTGGATATCCATGGTGAAGATGAGGCATTGGGGGCCGGGGAAACGGAAGTCTTGGAGGAGGTGGAGGGCGTGGGTGGTGTCTTGAATGTATGTGGGCAGTTCCTGGACTAGGGAGGATAGGACAGTGTCGAGGTAGGTAGAGATGAGTTCAGTGGGGCAGGAGCATGCTGAGACAATGGGTCGGCCAGGGTGGTCAGGCTTGTGGATCTTGTGAAGGAGGCAGAACTGGGCAGTGCCGGGTTCCCGGACTATGAGGTTGGAAGCTGTGGGTGGGAGATCTCCTGAGGTGATGAGGTTCTGTATGGGCTGGGAGATAATGGTTTGGTGATGGGGGGGGTGGAGTCATGGTCAAGGGGGCAGTAGGAAGAGGTGTCCTCGAGTTGGCGTTTGGCTTCAGCGGTGTAGAGGTCAGTGCGCCAGACTACCACTGCGCCCCCTTTAGCCGCTGGCTTGATGGTGAGGTTGGGATTGGAGCAGAGGGATTGGAGGGCTGCGCGTTGTGAGGGTGAGAGGTTAGAGTGGGGGAGGGGGGTAGACAGGTTGAGGCGGTTAATGTCCCGACGGCAGTTGGAAATGAAGAGGTCGAGGGCAGGTAATAGGCCAGCGCGGGGTTTCCAGGCGGATGGGGTGTGTTGGAGGTGGGCGGAGATCATCAGAGCCTGGTATGTGTGTGGAGTGAATGTCACTTGCCACTTGTCAGTCCAAGCCTGGATATTGTCCAGATCTTGTTCCATTCGGACACGGACTGCTCAGAGGGAGCGGGGTGAATGGTGCTGAACACTGTGCGATCATCAGTGAACATCCCCACTTCGGACCTTCTGATGGAGGGAAGGTCATTGAGGAAGCAGCAGAAGATGGATGGGATTGGGACACTCCCCTGAGGGATTCGTGACCTGGAGCTGAGATGACCTATCACCTTTACCCCTAACCCCATCCACCTACTGAACTCTCAGCTATCTTCCCCCCAGGACCACCCCTCGCCTCCCATTCATCTCTCCAAGCCTCATTCCTGATGAAGGGCTCTGGTCCGAACCGTCGATTTTCCAGCTCCTGGCCTGACCTGCTGGGATTTTCCAGCAACAAACTCTGAACTCTGACCTCCAACAACCACGGCCACCTTCCTACGTGTCAGGTATGACCCTAACCCGTGGAGAGTTTGACCTCTGATACCCAATGACGCCAGTTTTGCTCGAGGTTAATGGGAGATCTCGGAGTACAATTGAGCAAGTGACACTTAGCATAACGCCTTGATTTGCAGAAGGTAGTCTAAGGCAATTAAGACTGATGAATATTTCATCACTAGAGGATACAACAGTGCGATAATGTTCACATAAATGTATACGGTACATGTACAGGAGCTGACACTGAGACACGCAGGAGGGTCTCGGGGGGGGGAGTGTGTCAGTATTTACAGGAGGGTCTCGGTGGGGAGTGTGTCAGTATTTACAGGAGGGTCTCGGGGGGAATGTGTGTCAGTATTTACAGGAGGGTCTCGGGGGGGAGTGTGTCAGTATTTACAGGAGGGTCTCGGCGGGGAGTGTGTCAGTATTTACAGGAGGGTTTCGGGGGGGGGTGTCAGGATTTACAGGATGGTCTCGGGGGGAGTGTGTCAGTATTTACAGGCGGGTCTCAGGGGGAGTGTGTCAGTGTTTACAGGAGGGTCTCGGGGGAGTGTGTCAGTATTTACAGGAGGGTCTCGGGGGAGTGTGACAGTATTTACAGGAGGGTCTCGGGGGGAGTGTGTCAGTATTTACAGGAGGGTCTCGGGGGGGAGTGTGTCAGTGTTTACAGGAGGGTCTCGGGGGGAGTGTGTCAGTATTTACAGGAGGGTCTCGGGGGAGTGTGTGACAGTATTTACAGGAGGGTCTCGGGGGGGAGTGTGTCAGTATTTACAGGAGAGTCTCAGGGAGAGTGTGTCAGTGTTTACAGGAGGGTCCCGGGGGGAGTGTGTGTCAGTATTTACAGGAGGGTCTCGGGGGGGAGTGTGTGACAGTATTTACAGGAGGGTCTCGGGGTAGAGTGTGTCAGTATTTACAGGAGGGTTTCGGGGGAGTGTGTGTCAGGATTTACAGGATGGTCTCGGGGGGAGTGTGTCAGGATTTACAGGAGGGTCTCGGGGGGAGTGTGTCAGTGTTTACAGGAGGGTCTCGGGGGGAGTGTGTCAGTATTTACAGGATGGTCTCGGGGGGAGTGTGTCAGTGTTTACAGGAGGGTCTCAGGGAGAGTGTGTCAGTATTTACAGGAGGGTCTCGGGGGAGTGTGTGACAGTATTTACAGGAGGGTCTCGGGGGGGAGTGTGTCAGTATTTACAGGAGGGTCTCAGGGAGAGTGTGTCAGTGTTTACAGGAGGGTCTCGGGGGGAGTGTGACAGTATTTACAGGAGGGTCTCGGGGGAGTGTGACAGTATTTACAGGAGGGTCTCGGGGGAGTGTGTCAGTGTTTACAGGAGAGTCTCGGGGGGAGTGTGTCAGTGTTTACAGGAGGGTCTCAGGGAGAGTGTGTCAGTGTTTACAGGAGGGTCTCGGGGGGAGTGTGTCAGTATTTACAGGAGGGTCTCGGGGGAGTGTGACAGTATTTACAGGAGGGTCCCGGGGGAGTGTGTCAGTATTTACAGGAGGGTCTCGGGGGGAGTGTGTCAGTATTTACAGGAGGGTCTCGGGGGGAGTGTGACAGTATTTACAGGAGGGTCCCGGGGGGAGTGTGTCAGTATTTACAGGAGGGTCTCGGGGGGGAGTGTGTCAGTGTTTACAGGAGGGTCTCGGGGGGAGTGTGTCAGTATTTACAGGAGGGTCTCGGGGGAGTGTGTGACAGTATTTACAGGAGGGTTTCGGGGGGAGTGTGTCAGTGTTTACAGGAGGGTCTCGGGGGGAGTGTGTCAGTATTTACAGGAGGGTCTCGGGGGGAGTGTGTCGGTATTTACAGGAGGGTCTCGGGGGGGAGTGTGTCAGTATTTACAGGAGGGTCTCGGGGTAGAGTGTGACAGTATTTACAGGAGGGTCTCGGGGGGGAGTGTGTCAGTATTTACAGGAGGGTCTCGGGGGGAGTGTGTCAGTATTTACAGGAGGGTCTCGGGGGAGTGTGTGACAGTATTTACAGGAGGGTCTCGGGGGAGTGTGTCAGTATTTACAGGAGGGTCTCGGGGGGGAGTGTGTCAGTATTTACAGGAGGGTCTCAGGGAGAGTGTGTCAGTGTTTACAGGAGGGTTTCGGGGGAGTGTGTCCGTATTTACAGGAGGGTTTCGGGTGGAGTGTGACAGTATTTACAGGGGGTCCCCTGGTGGGGAGTGTGTCAGTATTTACAGGAGGGTCTCGGGGGGGAGTGTGTCAGTATTTACAGGAGGGTCTCGGGGGGAGTGTGTGACAGTATTTACAGGAGGGTCTCGGGGTAGAGTGTGACAGTATTTACAGGAGGGTCTCGAGGGGAGTGTGTCAGTATTTACAGGAGGGTCTCGGGGGAGTGTGTGACAGTATTTACAGGAGGGTCTCGGGGGAGTGTGTGACAGTATTTACAGGAGGGTCTCGGGGGGAGTGTGTCAGTATTTACAGGAGGGTCTCGGGGGGTGGGGTGTCAGTATTTACAGGAGGGTCTCGGGGGGAGTGTGTCAGTATTTACAGGAGGGTCTCGGGGGGAGTGTGTCAGTATTTACAGGAGGGTCTCGGGGGGTGGGGTGTCAGTATTTACGGGAGGGTCTCGGGGGGAGTGTGACAGTATTTACAGGAGGGTCTCGGGGGAGTGTGTCAGTGTTTACAGGATGGTCTCGGGGGGAGTGTGTCAGTATTTACAGGAGGGTCTCAGGGAGAGTGTGTCAGTATTTACAGGAGGGTCCCGGGGGGAGTGTGTCAGTATTTACAGGAGGGTCTCAGGGAGAGTGTGTCAGTGTTTACAGGAGGGTCTCGGGGGGAGTGTGTCAGTATTTACAGGAGGGTCTCGGGGGAGTGTGTGACAGTATTTACAGGAGGGTCTCGGGGGGAGTGTGTCAGTGTTTACAGGAGGGTCCCGGGGGAGTGTGTCCGTATTTACAGGAGGGTCTCGGGGGGAGTGTGTCAGTATTTACAGGAGGGTCTCGGGGGGAGTGTGTCGGTATTTACAGGAGGGTCTCGGGGGGGAGTGTGTCAGTATTTACAGGAGGGTCTCGGGGGGAGTGTGTCAGTATTTACAGGAGGGTCTCGGGGGAGTGTGTGACAGTATTTACAGGAGGGTCTTGGGGGGGTGTGTGTCAGTATTTACAGGAGGGTCTCAGGGAGAGTGTGTCAGTGTTTACAGGAGGGTTTCGGGGGAGTGTGTCAGTATTTACAGGAGGGTCCCAGGGGAGTGTGTCCGTATTTACAGGAGGGTTTCGGGTGGAGTGTGACAGTATTTACAGGGGGTCCTCTGGTGGGGAGTGTGTCAGTATTTACAGGAGGGTCTCGGGGGGGAGTGTGTCAGTATTTACAGGAGGGTCTCGGGGGGAGTGTGTGACAGTATTTACAGGAGGGTCTCGGGGTAGAGTGTGACAGTATTTACAGGAGGGTCTCGGGGGGAGTGTGTCAGTATTTACAGGAGGGTCTCGAGGGGAGTGTGTCAGTATTTACAGGAGGGTCTCGGGGGAGTGTGTGACAGTATTTACAGGAGGGTCTCGGGGGGAGTGTGACAGTATTTACAGGAGGGTCTCGGGGGGAGTGTGTCAGTATTTACAGGAGGGTCGCGGGGGGTGGGGTGTCAGTATTTACAGGAGGGTCTCGGGGGGAGTGTGTCAGTATTTACAGGAGGGTCTCGGGGGGAGTGTGTCAGTATTTACAGGAGGGTCTCGGGGGGTGGGGTGTCAGTATTTACGGGAGGGTCTCGGGGGGAGTGTGACAGTATTTACAGGAGGGTCTCGGGGGGAGTGTGTCAGTGTTTACAGGAGGGTCTCGGGGGGAGTGTGTCAGTATTTACAGGAGGGTCTCAGGGAGAGTGTGTCAGTATTTACAGGAGGGTCCCGGGGGGAGTGTGTCAGTATTTACAGGAGGGTCCCGGGGGGAGTGTGTCAGTATTTACAGGAGGGTCTCGGGGGGAGTGTGTCAGTGTTTACAGGAGGGTCTCGGGGGGAGTGTGTCAGTATTTACAGGAGGGTCTCGGGGGAGTGTGTGACAGTATTTACAGGAGGGTCTCGGGGGAGTGTGTGACAGTATTTACAGGAGGGTCTCGGGGGGAGTGTGTCAGTATTTACAGGAGGGTCTCGGGGGGAGTGTGTCAGTATTTACAGGAGGGTCTCGGGGAGAGTGTGTCAGTATTTACAGGAGGGTCTCGGGGGGAGTGTGTCAGTGTTTACAGGAGGGTCTCGGGGGGAGTGTGTCAGTGTTTACAGGAGGGTCTCGGGGAGAGTGTGTCAGTATTTACAGGAGGGTCTCGGGGGGTGTGTGTCAGTATTTACAGGAGGGTCTCGGGGGGAGTGTGTCAGTATTTCCAGGAGGGTCTCGGGGGGAGTGTGTCAGTATTTCCAGGAGGGTCTCGTGGTTGTGTGAGTTCGTGCTTGTGGTTTGTAATAATATTACGTGGCATGGGTCAGCAGAATGGGTTTTCCTTCACAGTGTCTAACGTCTGGACTGTTCTAGAGCTGTACGTACCTGGGTAATTGGGGAGTGTTCCATTACACTCCTTGCCTGTGCCTGGGATATGACAGGCAGGCTTTTGGGATTCACTCGGTGAGTTTTACCCTGCTGGTTTTGGATCTCTTGTTCCCATTGTATTCAGTGTCTGGTCAATACTCACTCCCTTATGTGTTGGTACTGGGGTGTTGGTGGCAGTACCAATGAATGCCAAGGGTGGTGGTTAGCATATCTCTTATTGAAGATGGTCCTCACCTGGCACTAGTGTGGCATTAATGCCACTTCCTACTTGTCAGCCCCAGCCTGGATATCGTCCAGATCTTTTGCATCTGGGACTGGAATGCTTCCATAGGTCAGTGGAGCTGGACCCCATGCTGGACAGGGAGGAGGTTGGACGATCACAGCACATTGGGCACCGTCAGGAGGTAGAGAAGTCAATGTTTCAGGGCCTGAAGGAGGGTTACACCCGAAATGTTGACTGCTCTACCTCCCAACGCGGCCTGACTTGTTGTGTTCTTACAGCCCCCTCCATGATTGGTGCTAAACACTATGCTGAGATCAACCAACATCCTGACTCCTGTCCTTACAATAGATGGACATTCATTCATTCATTGAACCAGTTGGAGGTTGGTGAGCCTGGGACATTACCCTGAGGAACTCCAGCAAAGGTGTGCTGGTGCTGAAGTGACAGGCCTCTGCAATCATCACCAACCTTCAGAGAGTTTGCCCGCTGGTCCCCAATGATGCCATCTCTGCTAGGGCTCAATGATGCCACACTTGGACGAATGCAGTCTTGAGGTCGTGGGCTGTCCCTCTCCCCGTCCCTCTGGAGTTCAGCTCTTGTGACCCAGTGCTGTAATGGGGTCAGGAGCTGATTGACCCTGGGGGTACCCAGACTGGGCATCACTGAGCAGGTTAGTGCTGAGCAGGTGCTGCGGGATAGCCCTGTTAGAGTTATCGAGCTATCCCGCACAGAATCAGACCCTTCAGTCCAACCTGTCCATGCCGACCAGATATCCCAACCCAATCTAGTCCCACCTGCCAGCACCCGGCCCATATCCCTCCAAACCTTTCCTATTCATATACCCATCCAAATGCCTCTTCAATGTTGCAATTGTACCAGCCTCCACCACTTCCTCTGGCAGCTCATTCCACACATTCCATAAAAGTTGCCCCTTAGGTCCCTTTTATATCTTTCCCCTCTCACCCTAAACCTATGCCCTCAAATTCTGGACTCCCTCACACCAGGGAAAAGACTTTGTCTGTTTATCCTATCCATGCCCCTCATGATTTTATAAACCTCTATAAGGTCACCCCTCAGCCTCTGACGCTCCAGGGAAAACAGCCCCAGCCTGTTCAGCCTCTCCCTGTAGCTCAAACCCTCCAACCCTGACATCATCCTTGTAAATCTTTTCTGAACCCTTTCAAGTTTCACAACATCTTTCCGATCGGAAGGAGACCAGAATTGCACGCAATATTCCAACAGTGGCCTCACCAATGTCCTGTACAGCCGCAACATGACCTCCCAACTCCTGTACTCAATACTCTGACCAATAAAGGAAAGCATACCAAATACCTTCTTCACTATCCTATCTACCTGCGACTCCACTTTCAAGGAGCTATGAATCTGCACTCCAAGGTCTCTTTGTTCAGCAACACTCCCTAGGACCTTCCCATTAAGTGTATAAGTCCTGCTAAGATTTGCTTTCCCAAAATGCAGCACCTCGCATTTATCTGAATTAAACTCCATCTGCCACTTCTCAGCCCATTGGCCCATCTGGTCCAGATCCTGTTGGAATCTGAGGTAACCCTCTTCGCTGTCCACTGCACCTCCAATTTTGGTGTCATCTGCAAACTTACTGACTGGCATCCAAATCATTTATGTAAATGACAAAAAGTAGAGGGCCCAGCACCGATCCTTGTGGCACTCCACTGGTCACAGGCCTCCAGTCTGAAAAACAACCCTCCACCACCACCCTCTGTCTTCTACCTTTGAGCCAGTTCTGTATCCAAATGGCTAGTTCTCCCTGTATTCCATGAGATCTAACCTTGCTAATCCATCTCCCATAGGGAACCTTGTCGAACGTCTTACTGAAGTCCATATAGATCACATCTACTGCTCTGCCCTCATCAATCTTCTTTGTTACTTCATCAAAAAACTCAATCAAGTTTGTGAGACATGATTTCCCACGCACAAAGCCATGTTGACTATCCTGAATCAGTCCTTGCCTTTCCAAATACATGTACATCCTGTCCCTCACGATTCCCTCCAACAACTTGCCCACCACCGAGGTCAGGCTCACCGGTCTATAGTGCCCTGGCTTGTCCTTACCACCCTTCTTAAACAGTGGCACCATGTTTGCCAACCTCTAGTCTTCCGGCACCTCACCTGTGCCTATCGATGATACAAATATCTCAGCAAGAGGCCCAGCAATCACTTCTCTAGCTTCCCACAGAGTTCTCGGGTACACCTGATCAGGTCCTGGGGGTTTATCCACCATTAACCGTTTCAAGACATCCAGCACTTCCTCCTCTGCAATATGGACATTTTGCAAGATGTCACCATCTATTTCCCTACAGTCTGTATCTTCCATGTCTTTCTCCACAGTAAATACTGATGAAAAACATTCGTTTAGGATCTCACCCAGCTCCTTCCACACAAAGGCTGCCTTGCTGATCTTTGAGGGGCCCTATTCTCCCCCTAGTTACCCTTTTGTCTTTAATATATTTGCAAAAACCCTTTGGATTCTCTTTAATTCTATTCGCCAAAGCTATCTCATGTCCCCGTTTTGCCCTCCTGATTTCCCTCTTAAGTATACTCCTACTTCCTTTATACTCTACTGAGGATTCACCCGATCTTTCCTGTCTATCCCTCCGCGCTGCTGAATGGCGGCACGGTGGCTCAGTGGTTAGCACTGCTGCCTCATAGCACCAGGGACCCGGGTTCAATTCCAGCCTCGGGCAACTGTCTGTGTGGAGTTTGCACATTCTCCCCGTGTCTGCGTGGGTTTGCTCCCACAGGCAACGTTTTCACACAGAGGGTGGTGCGTGTGTGGAATGAGCTGCCAGAGGATGTGGAGGAGGCTGGTACAATTACAACATTTAAGAGGCATTTGGATGGGTATATGAATAGGAAGGGTTTGGGGGGATATGGGCCCGGTGCTGGCAGGTGGGAGTAGATTGGATTGGGGTTTCTGGTCAGCATGGATGGGTCGGACCGAAGGGTCTGTTTCTATGCTGCACATCTCTATGACTCTACTGTCTTGATCTGGTCTTAATCTTGCTCCAGAACGTGGGATCTTGCTATGTCATCTTCGACTGGCATTGCCCCATGTCACAACGTGGTTCGAAAGAATTTCATTGGCTGAGAAAAGCTTTGGGGTGCCAGGGTGGGTGGTGGAAAGTGCTGGAAAACTGTAAACCTTCCTTCACAAGGCCTTAATCAAATGAGCAGGGAGGAATTGACATGAAAGATTAATTAAATCATAAAAAGAAGCTGATTACAGCACATCGCCTCTCTAACACTGTATAACCGTAAGGACAGTTCCAACACTTTCCAGATCTCATCCATAAAGATCTGGGTTATTTTTAATCAATTTAATTATTAAGTGATAATTCAAAAGCCTAAAAATGGCATAAAGCCCTGCACACTTCATTCAGCTGCAAATCTTATTACTAAATAATGTGGGAGCAATATTTCGGCTCTTAATGGACCGGAATAATCCAATCGGAGAATCCAAGGATTCTGTGCTGCCTCATGGCCTCAGCGTTTTTGTTTTGAGAACCTGCAGGGCAAGGTGAACGAGACCTGGGCTAGTCCAGGGGATAGAGAGGGAATCAGTTGCGAAGGCAGAGTGGGGGCCATCAGGGGGGAGAGTGAACCAGGTGTGGGTGGGAGAAGACATCCCTCCCAAGGACGAGGTGAATAAATAAAGTTGGGGTGTGGGGTTAAGATCGGGGTGCCTATACCACCTGCTGGGCACCCCTCCATCATTGAGGATGGGGGATATGCCAGGCCATGGGGTTGTAGGTGGTGTTGAAGGACGATTCTGTTGCTGGCCCACAGCGTCTCATGCCCAGTCACGGGTTTGAGGTCTGTCCCATTTGGCACGGTCCCACAACACGATGGTGGGCGCTCTCAATGTGAAGGTGGGACTTTATCTCTACGAGGGTTGCGAGCTACTGCCATGCACAGATGTTGGGTTGGACATCGGTCAGCAGTTTCTCTTCAACTAGACGGATTTGTAACTCCATCCACGTTTCACTGAAGTTGCTTGATGCTGAACTCAACCCACCTTGGAGAGGGTCGGGGCCAGTCTCTGTCCACCGGCTTCAGTTGTGGATTTACTCTCCTGCTACGTATCGTCGGCTTCCCCTGTTGGCCTAGTTGTCCACGTGCTCTTTGCTTGCACAGTTTGCCTCTTCCACTGTGGAATCCATCACGTATTCCACCAGCTCATGCTGAGTCCCGAAATCTGATCTTCTTTGGCGGGATGTGGACCAGCGTCTGGCCCGTCCCTAACTGCCCCTTGAACTGCGTGTGTCTCACTCTGCTGGTTTGAGAGTAAGCCACGTTGCTGCTGGCCTGGAGTCATGTGCAGGCCGAGACCAGATAAGGACAGCAGGTTTCTCTCTGTAAAGGACAAGCGACGATGGTTACGTGGTTGTCAGGAATGCTTCTATGACAGAGAAGCATGAGGTAGGGAGTGGGGCACAGCCTCCATCAATGCCCGTGCCATTGCAACTCTTCCAGTTTGGATACCTCGACCCTCATAAGGCCTCCTACTGTGTTCCTCCCACCCCCTTGTCCTCCACAGCCTCTCCAATAAGGTTCCTCTTTCCCCACCTCCCCTCCCCACCCTAAAACACGCTTACCCAACACTCACCAGGCCCTAATCTCTTGGTCTTTGACCCCAGGGAGATTCGCAGTTCCATTCGTGGCCACAGCTGGTGTGGGCACTATTGAGACTGCAGAGCTGCTGACTAATCGAATTGGCTCTGCCTGGTGGGAGCGCCCTCCCCAAGGGCAGAGGATAGGTGGTGCAAGCATCATCACCAGTCTGTTTCCATGGGGTTGGGTCTTCAGGGGGGCGAGACAGAACATCTAAATTGCCCGTAGTGTTGGGTGAAGGGGGAAATGTAGGGGAATGGGTCTGGGTGGGTTGCTCTTCAGAGGGTCTGTGTGGACTTGTTGGGCCGAAGGGCCTGTTTCCAAACTGTCAGTAATCTGGATCTAAATCTAAGTCTAAGAGGCTGACACATCATCCCTGTCCATATCGTGGGAAGTTTGGGGAGGGGTGGGGGGGAGGGGGCTTCAAGATAGGGTGTGGGACACGTGCGTTCAGCAGACTGAGACACAGATTCCCCTGGCCGAGAGGATCAGAGAAACCACACTGACTGAAGTGGAGAGTGGGGCTTGTGGCTACAGTAAGATGTAATGGGTGGAGTTGGAGAATTTGCAGGGAAGATGGGGGGTAAGGGTTAAGGCTGTGCACTGACTGGAACCAACCGGAACGTAATGGCTGCGTGATCCTTGGTTGTTCAGCTAGGCACATCTCCGGGACACCCGCACCCACCAACCACACCGCCCCGTGGCCCAACATTTCAACTCCCCCTCCCACTCTGCCGAGGACATGGAGGTCCTGGGCCTCCTTCACCGCTGCTCCCTCACCACCAGACGCCTGGAGGAAGAACGCCTCATCTTCCGCCTCGGAACACTTCAACCCCAGGGCATCAATGTGGACTTCAACAGTTTCCTCATCTCCCCTCCCCCCACCTCACCCCAGTTCCAACCTTCCAGCTCAGCCCCACCCTCATGACCTGTCCCACCTGTCAATCTTCCTTCCCACCTGTCCACTCCACCCTCCCCTCTGACCTATCACCTTGACTCCCACCCCCATCCACCCATTGGACTCTTCTCCCCAGCCCCACCCCCTCCCATCTACCTCTCCAACCCCCGAGGCTCCCAGCCTCATTCCTGATGAAGGGCTTTTGCCTGAAATGTCGACTTTCCTGCTCCTCGGATGCTGCCTGACCTGCTGTGCTTTTCCAGCACCACTCTAATCTTGACTCTAACCTGCAGCATCTGCAGTCCTGACTTTCAGCCAATCAGGAAAGCCCTGGGGAAGAGGTGGGCGCCGTGGGGAATGAAGTGCTTCATTTCTCCCTCCAACTCGATTTTGTTCCCTTCCCTCCCTGCCCTATATTTACTCCTGACTAATGTACCTAACACTACGATCTGCTCACCTTTGGATGAGAGTCGTACAGTCATAGAGATGTACAGCACAGAAACAGACCCTTCGGTCCAACCCATCCATGCTGACCAGATATCCCAACCCAATCTAGTCCCACCTGCCAGCACCCGGCCCATATCCCTCCAAACCCTTCCTATTCATATACCCATCCAGATGCCTCTTAAATGTTGTAATTGTACCAGCCTCCACCACTTCCTCTGGCAGCTCATTCCATACACGTACTACACTCTGCGTGAAAAAGGTGCCCCTTAGGCCTCTTTTATATCTTTCCCCTCTCACCCTAAACCTATGCCCTCTAGTTCTGGACTCCCCAACTCCAGGGAAAAGACTTTGCCTATTTATCCTATCCATGCCCCGCGTGATTTTATAAACCTCTATAAGGTCACCCCTCAGCCTCCGACGCTCCAGGGAAAACAGCCCCAGCCTGTTCAGCCTCTCCCTGTAGCTCAAACCCTCCAACCCTGGCAACATCCTTGTAAATCTTTTCTGAACTCTTTCAAGTTTCACAACATCTTTCTGATCGGAAGGAGACCAGAATTGCACGCAATATTCCAACAGTGGCCTAACCAATGTCCTGTACAGCCGCAACATGACCTCCCAACTCCTGTACTCAATACTCTGACCAATAAAGGAAAGCATACCAAACGCCTTCTTCACTATCCTATCTACCTGCGACTCCACTTTCAAGGAGCTATGAACCTGCACTCCAAGGTCTCTGTGTTCAGCAACACTCCCCAGGACCTTACCATTAAGTGTATAAGTCCTGCTCAGATTTGCTTTCCCAAAATGCAGCACCTCACATTTATCTGAATTGGAGCATCCGGAGGAAACCCCACACAGACACGGGGAGAATCTGCAAACTCCACACAGACAGTGGCCCGAGGCTGGAATTGAACCTGGGACCCTGCTGCTGTGAGGCAGCGGTCCTAACCACTGAATAATGGTTTCTGCATTTGTTGTTTCTTCACTGTGTTTTTCACCCACATGCACAAAGAGAAACAGGAAAGAGGCAGGCACTGTGAGGAATGAAGTGCTTGATTTCCCCCTTCAATTCCAGTCTGATTTAGTCCCTACACTCCCCATCACCTTTCTCATTACTCGCTGTGGGTGCTGCTGGGCACTGGCTCATTGGCCACAGGGGTGTCTTTCCTGGTGGTGTAATGTTCATAACGTTATTTTTGCTCCTTGTTTTTCACTCACCTTGCACCTGCTCACACACGAACATGGGGTGCTGAGCAAGCTGAGCATTTCTGCTGTCGCAAAGCTGCTCCCCTTTTCTCAAGGAGACTGTGTCCTTGGCGTTTTCCTGAAGCATCATAAACAACCCCCAGATCCAAGGTTTGGTACAGAGATGGGAAAGGATTTTGAGAGGCCTTTTTGTTTATCTGTGAACCGATGAGAGTTCAGGCCAGAGTGGTCAGGTTTCAGAAGTGACCTGTATAATGAAAGGGGAATGGTCAGCTCTCTAGCTGAGCAGGTCAGTCCAGAACGAGTTAGGATGTTCAGTAGTGAGCTGTGTGGAAACAGGCTGGTAAACTCTCTCTCCTTCTGCCCTTCTGACTTCAACCTGTAAGCATTTGTTCTATTTTTTACATTTGTTAAAGGGGTTTGCTTATTGTGTATATTCGGAGCAGCATAATTAATTCTAGTTTGGATAGACTGAGTTCTGGAGGGGTTATTTATCCTGGTCATGTGTTCAATGGTGTAATTTTGAGAATAATTTTTTTTGTCTGTTTTAAAACCTGGTAGTCAACCTCGCTAACTTACTCTGGGTAACTTTCACTGCACACTGACCGAGACAAATTACAAAGTTATCATCCAGGCTGCCTGCTTAAGAATGCTTTGAGTGGTCTGTCCTAGTCCATAACAGTGCACTCCAAAATGGCCTGTTTCCATACTGCAGGGAATCTAATTGAAAACACTGCTGTATGGCAGCAGTATGGGGAAAACAACAAAAAAAACAAACTAACAAAACCAGAAGGAAAGTGGACTTGAGGATTGTCAGATTTAAAAAAAAGATGAAATGCAGGGGATTCGGTATTTCCCCCTCAGTTCAGCAGACTGACTCAGTGCTGACTGGCCCTAGTGGGTGGAGTGTGCAGAGCTGAGTAAGTAGTGATTTGGTGACCGAACTCCAGCCTCTGTGCAGTTACTTCAGTCTGACTGGGTGATACCCCCCTGAAACATTATCAATGCTTGTTCACTCACCGTCTGTGGACGTGAAATCACAGCAATGGGGTCCTCCTCACCTGAGCGAAAACTGGTAGAGTTCTACATCTATACACTACCTTCCACACATTGTGTGGTGGCTCAGTGATTAGCACAGCGCCAGGGACCCAGGTTCGATTCCAGTCTCGGACGACTGTCCGTGTGGAGATTGCACATTCTCGCCGTCTCTGTGTGGGTTTCCTCCGGGTGCTCCGGTTTCCTCCCACAGTCCAAAGATGTGTAGGTTAGGGTGGATTGGCCATGCTAAATTACCCCATAGTGTTCAGGGATGTATAGGTTAGGGTGGATTGGCCATGCTAAATTACCCCATAGTTTTCAGGGATGTATAGGTTATGGTGGATTGGTCATGCTAAATTGCCCCATAGTGTTCAGGGATGTGTAGGTTAGGGTGGATTGGCCATGCTAAATTGTCCCATAGTGTTCAGGGATGTGAACGTTAGGGTGGATTGGCCATGCTAAATTACCCCATAGTGTTCAGGGATGTGTAGTTTAGGGTGGATTGGCCGTGCTAAATTGCCAATAGTGATCAGGGATGTGTAGGTTAGGATGGATTCGCCGTTCTAAATTACCCCATAGTGTTCAGGGATGTGTAAGTTAGGGTGGATTGGCCATGCTAAATTACCCCATAGTGTTCAGGGATGTATAGGTTAGGGTGGATTGGCCATGCTAAATTACCCATAGTGCTCAGGGATGTGTAAGTTAGGGTGGATTGGCCATGCTAAATTACCCCATAGTGTTCAGGGATGTGTAGGTTAGGGTGGATTGGCCATGCTAAATTACCCCATCGTGTTAGGTGCATTAATCATTGGTAAATATAGGGTAGGGGTATGGGTCTGGGTGGGTCACTGTTCAGAGGGTCAGTGTGGACTTGTTGGGCCGAAGGGCCTCTTTCCACACTGCAGGGAATCTAATCCAATCAATCTGGTTCGCAATCTCTGTTTTTGTAACGAAAATAATCCTAAACTTCTCAACCTCGCTTCACAGCAAGTTGTTGAGAGATTCAGCGAATCTGGCTGATTCCAAGGGTAGAAAGCAACGTTACCGTTTTGTGTGCAGCGATTCCCCGTCAGAACCGATGGTGGTGAGGAGAAAGTGGTATTTATACAGGGGAGAGGGGGGAGACGAGGGGAAGGGGAGAGGTGAGCTGATGGATGGACAGGAAAGAGGGAGGAATAAAAGGGATGGGCCATCAGGATGATAATAATGAACAGGCCTGGGAAGAAGTAAAGCTGAATACAAACTAAGAGTGACGTGGGTTTTATGCAGAGCAGCTAACTGACTTTCTCACTCTTAAACTTTAGCTGCAGTATTGTGTGAGCCATTTTAGCGGAAAGACGTGAATGCAGCGGAGGGAGTACAGACATTATTCACGAGAATGGTTGCAGGAACAAGGAGCTGTTGTTTCTAGGGGATGGGCTCAAGAAACTGGGGACTGTTCTCCTCAGAGAGAAAGAAGCTGAGAGGAGATTTTTATGAGGGTTTTCGAGATCCCGGACCGGATGGACAGAGAAGCCCCTTCTGGTTGCAAAAGGAAGAGGAGTCAGAGGGGCCTTGGCTTAAAGTGACATGCAGAAAAAGCAAGGTTAACGCAGCCAGTAAATACAGGAATCCAGCTGAGAAACGTGGTGGAGGCAGGTTCAGTGGAGCTACTCAAAAGGGCATTAATTGGATCGAAAGAGCATCCAGGGATGTGGGGAAAAGGTTGGCACTTGATAATGGAGCTGGTGCAGAGCTGATGGGCTGAATGGCCTCCTTCTGCAACGTAATAGTTCTGGGATGCTCGAAACAGCTCTTTAAAAACTGCTGTTGGAATTAAAGCAAATACATATTTAAAAAACGAAAAGACCGCGGATGCTGGAAATCAGAAACAAAAACCCAAGTTGTTGGAAAAACTCAGCAGGTCTGGCAGCATCCACCGAGAGAAATCAGAGTTCACGTTTCGCGTCCAGTTGGAAGGAAGGGTGACTGGACCTGAAGTGTTAACTCTGCACGGATGCTGCTGGACCTGCCGAGCTTTTCCAGCAATGTCGGGTTTTGTTTCTGACTGGGACTAAAGCCACAGGTTGAACTGAGATTGTTGGGAGTCCCTGTGACTTGCCGTGTGTGATATGTTCGGCAAGCGTTGACCACAGCTTTAGGTAACGCTGGCCAATAAAACATGTTCCAATATTTGCACATGTGATTTCCTAATGCCTGGAATGAATTTTCTGAGCCGATCATCAAGGTCTGTTATGAAACTCAGAAGGAATTATCACCTGGTGGAGCACTCTGGTTCTAACTATGCTGTTTGATATAATTCTCTCGCTTCAAACTCCGTTTGTTGAGTCTATATTAAAGAGGATGGAAGATCAAGTCAGTCTTGTTCCCTCTACCTTTCCTATTTTTATGTAGGGTTTTCAAAGTGAACTCAATTTCCAAGGTTTGTTATCTGAATCAGTGATTTGGATGAGAATGTGCAAGGCATGATTAGTAAGTTTGCTGATGACACTAACATAGACAGCATCGTGGATGGTGATCAACAATAGCAGCAGGATCTTGATCAGCTGGGGAAGTGGGCCGAGAAACGGCAAATGGAGATTAATATCGATAAGTGTGAGGCTTTGTATTTTGGAAAGTCAAATCAAGGTAGGAGATTTCCTGGTGAATGGGAGGGCCTTAAGGAGTGTAGGGGAACAGAGGGACCTTGGAGTTCAGGTGCAGGGTTCTCTGAAAGTGGAGTCCCAGGTAGACAGGGCAGGGAAGGAGACTTTAGGCACACTGGCCTTCATCAGGCAAGGCACTGAGTATAGAAGGTGGGACGTTATGGTGCAGTTATACAGGACATTAGTGAGGCCGCTCTTGGAGTACTGTGTTCAGGTTTGGTCACCTTGCTACAGGAAGGATGTTATTAAACTGGACAGTGTGCAGGGGAGGTTTACAGGGATGTTGCCAGGTCTGAAGGGACTGAGTTCCAGGGAGAGGTTGGACAAGTGAGGACTCTTTTCTTTAGAGCGTAGGAGACTGAGGAGGGGATGTTATAGAGGTGTATAAGATCATGAGAGGCAGGGATAGGGTGAACGCACTCAGTCTTTTTCCCAGGGTTGGGGAATCGAGGACTAGAGGGCATCAGTTTAAGGTGAGAGGGGAAAGAATAAAAGGGAACCTGAGGGGGCAACGTTTTTACCCAGAGGGTGGTACGCAGATGGAATGAGCTGCCAGGGGAAGTGGTTGGGGCGGGTACATTAACAACATTTAAAAGGCATTTGGACAAATACATGGATAGGGAAGGGTTAGGAGGATATGGGCCGAGTTCAGGGAAATGGGGTTAGCGTGGACGAACATTTTGTTCAGCATGGACCAGTGTGGGCCCAAGGCCGTGTCTCTATGCTGTAGGACTCTATGATTCTATCTCTCTTGTTCCTAGATTTGTTCTATCCCTGTCTATTTCCAATTTCTATGGGCCCGAGACCTAGACACAACACGGTCAGGAACCAATCCAGGAATACTCCTCCTTGGTATTCCAGTTTTCATGTAGTGAACATAGAACATTCCAGAACAGTACAGGCCCTTCGGCCCTCGATGTTGTGCCGACCTGATGGAATCAATCTGAAGCCCATCTAACCTACACTATTCCATTCTCGTCCATATGCCCACTAATTGTTCGTCCACCTTCCATGGGACTAATGTTTTTGAACCAACCATATCATTCCCAAAAATAATTCCTCTGTTTGGGATTTGAGGTTAACTACTCCCACTATAACTTGTCCTTTTACTCATTCAGCTCTGTGTAATGAGACTGGTTTGAGGCCTCTATGTATAACTTCAATTCATAATTTCTCCTGATAGACTCAGAACACTGGCCTCAATCAGCATCAATGACTGACCTACCCCCGTGCCTCAAAATATCTTTGTCAGTTTACCTCGTTGATTGACAGCATCAGGAACAGCCTACCGTTTTAGAAGTATCTAGATTCCCTACTGTGTGGAAACAGGCCCTTCGGCCCAACAAATCCACACCGACCCGCCGAAGAGTAACCCACCCAGACCCATTCCCTTGCACACCCCTGAACACTATGGGGTAACTTATTTTGGCCAATTCACCCTGACCCGCACATCTTTGTGACTATGGGAGGAAACCCACGCAGACACAGGAAGAATGTGCAAACTCCACACTGACAGTCGCCCGAGGCTGGAATCGAACCTGGGTCCCTGGTGCTGGGAGGCAGCAGTACTAAACCACTGAGCCACTGCGCCGCACATTACAGAGTAAAATATTCAGAATCTCCATTTGCCTGATTTTGTCTCGCAATATAGGAAGAAGAATTTTCTCGACTAACCTCAGTCATCACTCTCCTTGTGCAGATTCTAAGGAAACTGGTTTCATTATTCGACAGTAACAGGTTTAACACTCATTTCCGCTGTCTTTTTCTGAGCAGACTTTTGCCATTCCAAGGACTGCAATCGCATTTAATTTCCAGCATTTAGCTTAAGCCTTATTAGAGTGAAATTCCTTTAATCTTTCCGATGATCACCTTTTGTATTATTACTTTGCTATCTTATAGTTTGTTCACTTAAAACCAGTCACTGTTTCACTTGCCGATTTTGTATTCCTCATTAAGGATTCTCTCTTTCCCAACATCCCATTATGAAAGTGCCTGTGCGAAATATTATTGGGATCTGTCAGTCCTGCTGCGTTTTTGGTACATGATCATTATGATGAGAGTGGATTAGGTGAGATTCCCGGCAGTGTGGAAGCAGACCCTTCGGCCCACACCGACCTTCTGAAGTGCAACCCACCCAGACCCATTCCCCAACATTAACACCTGACTAATGTACCGAACACTGTGGGGCAATTTCCCACAACCAATCCACCCTAACCTACACATCCCTGAACACTATGGGGTAACTTAGCACGGCCAATCCACCCTAACCTACACATCCCTGAACACTATGGGGTAATTTCCCATGGCCAATCCACCCTAACCTACACATCTTTGGATTTGATTCCCATGTGTCATCCATTCTCCTTCTGGTTGGTAATGGTGAGGGGTTTGGAAGGTGAGGTCGTAAAGTGATAGACATGTACAGCACGGAAACAGACCCTTCGGTCCAACCCGTCCATGCCGACCAGATATCCCAACCACATCTCGTCCCACCTGCCAGCACCCAGCCCATATCCCTCCAAACCCTTCCTATTCATATACCCATCCAGATACCTGAGGAGCTCTGGAGTGTATCAAGTTGATGGCATACACTGCTGCTGCTGAGTGTCGTGGTGGAGGGAGTGCATGTTTGTGGATTTTTCCCCAGATTGTGTCGCGCTCCCTGAGTGTTGTTGGAGCTTCACTCATCCAGGGCATGAGAGGAATATTGTCCCTCCCTTGTGCATGTGACTTGCAGGCAGACCTTGGGGAGTCACTCAGTGCAGGATTCCTAGCCTCCAGCCTGCTGTTGTGTATATGGTGAGAGTTTGATTCAATTACAGAATGTTGCTCGCGGAGGGGTCAGGATGGGAATGCTGGGAAATGCCATTGGATGTCAAATCGCGAGATTCTGTCTCAAATGGCGCAAGTGAGACTTGCCAATTTTCAACACTCATCTGGATATTGTCCATTATTTCTGCCCTTGGACTGCTTCATTTTTTACGGCCGTGATAATGACGGTGAACTTTGCCATCAGCAGCGACTCTGACCTTGTGATGGAGGGAAGGTCATTGATGAAGCAGCTGAAGACACTCCTCCCACAGGTGGACGTGGGTACTGCAGATGCTCCTCCCACAGTACAGAGATGGGCAGGTTTCAGATTAGATCCCCTACAGTGTGGAAACAGGCCCTTCGGCCCAACCAGTCCACACTGACCCTCCAAAGGGTAACCCACCCAGACCTACTCCCCCCTGACTAATGCACCTAACACTACGGGCAATTTAGCACGGCTAATTCACCCTGACCTCCACATCTTTGGACTGTTGGAGGAAACCCACGCAGACACGGGGAGAATGTGCAAACTCCACACAGACAGTCACCCCAAGGCTGGAATCGAACCCGGGTCACTGGCACTATGAGGCGACAGTGCTTAGCACTGAGCTGCCCATGTTTCGGGTGGATGGGCTCCACTAAATTGCCCCATAGCGTCCAGGGATGTGCAGCTAGGTGGGTAAGGCCTTGGGAAACGTGGGATAAGGTAAACAGCGGGTGGGTCTGGGTGGGACGCTCTTCAGAAGGTCAATGTGGACACAATGGGCCGAATGGCCAGTTTCCACAGTGTCGGGATTCTGTGATCTCTGGACCACTTCTAGATTCTCCCATCGTCATGATGTCCCTTGTAATCTTGAAAACGTTGACCTAACTTCAGTGACCAAAACCATTGATGCCATCGTATGCCTTTCCCTGTTGTGACTTCTGCATCCATCTGAGTAGGGTTTTGTTCTGACCTTCCTAAGTCGTAATCAATGACACTGTCACCAGGGTTAAGTATTGCCTCTTGAAATGTGGCCAAGTGTCCTTCAGGCAGGTATACATTCACGGTCAGAGGTAGAACACTCTGTGACACCAAGGTCTAGACATCTTTTGACCCCTTGACTTGTCCAAATACCTTTTCAAATACAGTGAAGCATCATTCAATTCCACTCTCTCTAAATGTAGGATGAAATGTCGACTTTTTTTCAAATCCCTCATCGGATTCAGAATGAACCCTCTGATCGTTGCTTTGCTCTCAGCTGCTCTTCCCAATGCCTGTTGTCTGATTTCCTTCAACCTTCGGAGATCAAGCTCTTTAAATTCCATTTCCCTGTTTCCTTAGCCTCCTTTTGTTTTGTTTTGTTTTCCCTTCCTCTGCAAATGAAGCTTGAACAGTTCCAATTTTCTTCCCTTTGTTGCTCCTCTCTCCATTTCTCTCAATCTTCCAGGAACTGACCGTGTGGAGTTTGCACGTTCTCCCCGTGTCTGCGTGGGTTTCCTCCGGGTGCTCCGGTTTCCTCCCACAGTCCAAAGATGTGCGGGTTAGGTGAATTGGCCATGCTAAATTGCCCGTAGTGTTAAGTAAGGGGTATATGTAGGGGTATGGGTGGGTTGCACTTCGACGGGTCGGTGTGGACTTGTTGGGCCGAAGGGCCTGTTTCCACACTGTAAGTAATCTAATCTAATCAATTCCCAATTTCTTCTGACTCGAGTCTTTCCGTTTCTCTTTCTCTGAGTCAAGTTTTTAAAATCTCGAGCCGAACTGGTGTGGTGACACGTCCATTTTCAGGCCTCCTTGCTTCTGTGCTGGGTAAATCCTTTAATCGTCTGAACATTGTCCAAGATCCTGCACTGATTTCTAACTTCAATTTATCCACTAGCTCTCAGTTTATCATTAGTCAAAGACTTTAACTAATCCATTGTCTTATCCTTTATTCTCAGAAAAGCCGTTACAACACTCTAAGCCATTTTAAAAGTCCAATTCACAACAGCACTCAGAATATCAGAAAGAATTCTAATTCATATGATTCTAGCTGATAAAAATACTGGACAAGTCACATTCCACAGTGAAATCTGGCTCTATAGACTATATAGACGATGGAACATTCCAGCCCTTCGGCCCTCGATGTTGCACAGCCCTGTGAAACCAATCTGAAGCCCATCTAACCTACACCATTCCATTCATGTCCATATGCCCACCCAATGACTGTTTAAATGTCCTTAAAGTTGGCCAGTCTACTACTGTTGTAACTGTATTACCGTGGGAGGCACAGTGGCTCAGTGGTTAGCACTGCTGCCCCCCAGCACCAGGGTCCTGGGTTCAATTCCAGCCTCGGACAACTGTCTGTGTGGAGTTTGCACGTTCTCCCCGTGTCTGCGTGGGTTTCCTCCCACAGTCCAAAGATGTGCAGGTCAGGGTGGATTGGCCGTGCTAAATTGCCCATAGTGTTAGGTGCATTAGTCAGAGGGAAATGGGTCTGGGTGGGTTACTCTTTGGAGGGTCGGTGTGGACTGGTTGGGCCGAAGGGCCTGTTTCCACATTAGATTAGATTAGATTAGTCGCCCGAGGCTGGAACCGAACCTGGGTCCCTGGCACTGGGAGGCAGCGGCACTAACCACTGAGTCACCGCGCCGCACATTGCAAGGAATCTAATCTAATCTAATATTTCAGTGGCTGATGGTGTTCTTTAACAACCGGACAGGAGTTTATTTCACAAAAGAAGAGAAAGGAGACACAAAAGAGGGCAATGAGGAATATTTTAACCTGAAGAATGTCCTTAGCTGTTTGTCACAGACACTCAGTCCCAGAGGAAGATCTCTCCTGTCTCGATAAACCTGGGTGGGAAGGCGAGGATGCTGGAATATTTCGGGGTGATTTGGACAGGTTGAGTGAGTGGACAAATGCGAGGCAGAATGTGGATAAATATGAGGTTGTCCGTGTTGATTGCAAAAACTGTAAGGCAGATTATTATCTGTATAGTGTTAGACGGGGGCAGGGGGTCACGCAATGAGACTTGAAGGTAACTCATGGAAAGGAAGTGGTGGAGGATCTGAGTCCAGGAGCAGGGACGTCTTGCTGCAGTTGTACAGTTCTTTTGCATGATTTGTATCTCTCTCTCTCGAATTCTGACACGTTTTGTCACAATCACCCCGTGTCTAGACTTCCGAGAGTGTGGAAACAGGCCCTTCGGCCCAACAAGTCCCTGCGATCAGGAACCCACCCAGACTTTGGTGAGACCTCATCTGGAGCGCACGCAGTTTCCTGAATCTGACGATGTATGAGGTGAGATTGAGCCGCGTACTAATCTATTCACTGGAATTGTAGAAGAATAAGGGGCGTTCTCATAGAAACTTATACAATTCTAACAGGACCAGATTCCCCATAGTGTGGTAAACAGACCCTTCAGCCCAACAGGTCCACGCCAACCCTCCAGAGAGTAACCCACCCAGACCCATTCTCCCACATTTACTAACACATCCAACACCATGGACAATCCAGCCTGGGTAATTCACCGAACCTGCACAGAGAGTGGGGAGCCTGTGGAATGCTCTGCCACTGAAAACAGCCGAGACCACAACAAGGAAGAGACAGATATAAAGCGGGAAAAAAAAAATCACACCACACCAGGTTATAGTCCAACAGGTTTATTATGGAAGCACTCGCTTTCGGAGCGACGCTCCTTCCTCAGGTGGGTGTCCAGGAGCGGTGCTCTGAAAGCGAGTGCGTCCAATTAAACGGGTCGGACTGGAACCTGGTGTGGTGTGAGTTTTCACTCTGTCCACCCCAGTCCAACACCGGCCCCTCCGCATCAAGACCAGGTCCAGTTCTTAGGGCTAAAGGGTTCAAAGGATATGGGAGAAAGTGGGAACGAGAGCCCAAGCTAGGCATTCAGGCAAGGTCACGTGGAAGGGCAGAACAAGATTCAAAAAGGCCAGAAACAGACCCTTCGGTCCAACCCATCCAGGCTGACCGGGTATTCCAACCACCTGCCAGCACCCGGCCCATATCCCTCCAAACCCTTCCTATTCAGATACCCATCCAGATGCCTTTTAAAGGTTGCAATTGTACCAGCCCCCACCACATCCTCTGGCAGCTCATTCCATACACGTACCACCCTCTGTGTGAAAAAGTTGCCCCTTTGGTCCCTTTTATATCTTTCCCCTCTCACCCTCAATCTATGCCCTCTAGTTCTGGACTCCCCCACCCCAGGGAGAAGACTTTGTCTATTTACCCTGTCCATGCCCCTCATGATGCTATAAACCTCTTTGTTTGACCTTCTGAACTAAAACTTTGCACCATCATTCACAGATTCCCTACTGTATGGAAACAGGCCATTCAGCCCAACGAGACCACACCAACCCTCCGAACAGGGTTCCAAGTACTTCCCAGTGTCTTGGGACTGATGCACTTTAGTTCCTGGGCACAGGATAATTTCACCTGTTTTTTGGAAACGTACCTTGGCAGAACCAGCCCACTCCTGCCCACCTCGGTTTTGAGACCCAAATCTCCAAATCCATGTTGTATCCCTTTAGTCAGGGAGGCTGTGGCTTTGCAGGTAAGTCCGCCCCCTTGCTGCCAACACAGGGGAGGAGCGATGCTGTAGCTGTGGAGAGGGAGGGGAGGGGATTGATTGGAATGGGACCAGGGTGGGGGATTTTGGTGAATGTGGAGTGAGATTGAGCGAAAACCTTGAAGGTTGAGCCCTGGAGTTTTGAAGTTCAGAAGCACACAACACCAGGTTTATTTGGAAGCACTAGCTTTCAGACCACTGCTCCCACCTGATGAAGGAGAGTCGCTCCGAAAGTTAGTACATCCAAATAAACCTGTTGGACTATAATCTGGTGTGGTGTGATTTTTAACTTGGTACACCCCAGTCCAACACTGTACCTCCACATCAAAGAGTTTAAAAGATCTACAGCGCAGAAAAAGGCCCTTCAGCCCATTATATATATACTCCAGTCAAGAATAGCCACCAAACTGTTCTAATCCCATTTGGCTACAGACATGCCTTCACATCACAAGGGTGTATCCAAACGTTTCTTCAGTGCACTTGCCTCTCACACACACACTCCTCCTGACGCTGCCTGCCTTGCTGTGTTCCCCCAGCCTCCTGCCTGTCCCTCCTGACGCTGCCTGCCTTGCTGTGTTCCCGCAGCCTCCTGCCTGTCCCTCCTGACGCTGCCTGCCTTGCTGTGTTCCCCCAGCCTCCTGCCTGTCCCTCCTGATGCTGCCTGCCTTGCTGTGTTCCCCCAGCCTCCTGCCTGTCCCTCCTGACGCTGCCTGCCTTGCTGTGTTCCCCCAGCCTCCTGCCTGTCCCTCCTGATGCTGCCTGCCTTGCTGTGTTCCCCCAGCCTCCTGCCTGTCCCTCCTGACGCTGCCTGTCTTGCTGTGTTCCCCCAGCCTCCTGCCTGTCCCTCCTGACGCTGCCTGCCTTGCTGTGTTCCCCCAGCCTCCTGCCTGTCCCTCCTGATGCTGCCTGCCTTGCTGTGTTCCCCCAACCTCCTGCCTGTCCCTCCTGAGGCTGCCTGCCTTGCTGTGTTCCCCCAGCCTCCTGCCTGTCCCTCCTGACGCTGCCTGCCTTGCTGTGTTCCCCCAGCCTCCTGCCTGTCCCTCCTGACGCTGCCTGCCTTGCTGTGTTCCCCCAGCCTCCTGCCTGTCCCTCCTGACGCTGCCTGCCTTGCTGTGTTCCCCCAGCCTCCTGCCTGTCCCTCCTGACGCTGCCTGTCTTGCTGTGTTCCCCCAGCCTCCTGCCTGTCCCTCCTGACGCTGCCTGTCTTGCTGTCTTCCCCCAGCCTCCTGCCTGTCCCTCCTGACGCTGCCTGTCTTGCTGTGTTCCCCCAGCCTCCTGCCTGTCCCTCCTGATGCTGCCTGCCTTGCTGTGTTCCCCCAGCCTCCTGCCTGTCCCTCCTGACGCTGCCTGCCTTGCTGTGTTCCCCCAGCCTCCTGCCTGACCCTCCTGATGCTGCCTGCCTTGCTGTGTTCCCCCAGTTTGTTTGTCTCAGTCCCAGTCACCACCCTCTGAGGGATAAGCTGTTCCTCCTGCCCCTGTTACTTCACTCTCTGCCCCCCACCCCAACCCTGTCACTGACCCCTTCCCCACCCTGGGGGAAACAATTACTCCCTGTCTCCCCCATCCATGCCCCTCATTACCCCTCACACATCCCAAACGTTCCCTCTCTCTCCATCTCCATCTCCCTCTCTCTCCATCTCTCTCTCACCCTCTCTCCCTCTCTCTCCATCTCCCTCTCTCTCCATCTCCATCTCCCCCTCTCTCCATCTCTCTCTCACCCTCTCTCTCTCTCTCTCCATCTCCCTCTCTCTCCATCTCCATCTCCCCCTCTCTCCATCTCTCTCTCACTCTCTCCCCTCTCTCCCTCTCTCTCCATCTCCCTCTCTCTCCATCTCCATCTCCCCCTCTCTCCATCTCTCTCTCACCCTCTCTCCCTCTCTCTCCATTTCTCTCCATCTCCTTCTCTCTCTGTCCATCTCCCTTTCTCTCCATCTCCCACTCTGTCTCTCTCTATTTTGCTCTCTCCCTCACTCCCTCTTGCTCTCTCTCACTCCATCTCCCACCCTCCTTCTATCTCCATCTCTCTCTCTCCATCTCCCTCTCCCTCCATCTCCATCTCCCTCTCGCTCCATCTCCTTCTCTCTCTCTCTTTCCATCTCCATCTCCACCTCCCTCTCTCTCCATCTCCCTCTCCCTCCATCTCCCTCTCTCCCTCCCTCTCCATCTCCTTCTCTCTCTCTCTCTCTCACTGTCTCTCTCTATCTCCTTCTCTCTCCATCTCCATCTCCATCTAGCTCTCTCTCCATCTCCCTCTCTCCCACTCTCTCCATCTCCATCTCTCTCCATCACCCTCTCACTCTCTCTCCCTCTCTCTCCATCTCTCTCTCTGTCTCTCTATCTTGTTCTCTCTCTCCCTCTTGCTCTCTCTCTCCATCTCCCTCCCTCCTTCCATCTCCGTCTCTCTTTTCATCTACCTCTCTCTCCATCTCACTCTCACTCCATCTCCCTCTCTCTCTCTATCTCCCCCCTCTCTCTCCATTCCCCTCTCTCTCTCTCCATCTCCATTTCCCTCTCTCTCCATCTCCCACTCTCCATCTCCCTCTCTCTCTCCATCTCTCTCTCTCTCCATCTCCCACTCTCCATCTCCATCTCCCTCTCTCTCCATCTCCATCTCTATCTCTCTCCCTCTCTCTCCATCTCCCACTCTCTCCATCTCCCTCTCTCTCTCTCCTTCTTGCTCCATCTCCCACTCACCATCTTTCTCCACCTCCCTCTATACCTCTCTATCCCTCTCACTCTCTCTCGTCCCCGTGTCTCTCGTCTCCCCCTCTCTCCCTCTCCCTCTCTCTCCATCTCCAACTCCCTCTCTCTCCATCTCCAACTCCCTCTCTCTCCATCTCCTTCTCTCTCTCTCTCTCTCCATCTCCCTCTCTCCCTCATTCTCCATCTCCCACTCTCTCTCTCTCTCCATCTCCCTCTCTCTCTGCCTCCATCTCAATCTAGCTCACTCTCCATTTCCCTCTCTGTCTCTCTCTCTATCTTGCTCTCTCTCTCTCCCTCATGCTCTCTCTCTCCATCTCCCTCCCTCCTCCCATCTCCGTCTCTCTTTCCATCTACCTCTCTCTCCATCTCCCTCTCTCTCCCTCTCTCTCTCTATCTCCCCCCTCTCTCTCCATCCCCCTCTCTCTCTTCATCTCTCTCTCTCTCCATCTCCCACTCTCCATTTCCATCTCCCTCTCTCCCTCTCTCTCCATCTCCCTCTCTGTCGCTCTCTCTATCTTGCTCTCTCTCTCCATCTCCCTCCCTCCTTCCATCTCCATCTCTCTTTCCATCTCCCTCTCCTTCCATCTCCCTCTCACTCCATCTCCCTCTCTCTCTCCATCTCCCTCTTTCTATCTCTCCCTCTCTCTCTCTTTGTCTCCATCTCCCTCTCCCTCTCTCTCCATCTCCCTCTCTCCCTCTCTCACCATCTACCTCTCTCTCCATATCCCTCTCTCTCCCCATCTCCCTCTCCCCCTCTCTTTCTCCATCTCCCTCTCTCTTCATCTCCCTCTCTCCCTCTCTATCCCACTCACTCGCTCTCTTCTCCCTCTCTCTCCCTCTCTCCATCTCCATATTTCTCCATCTCCCTCTCTCCCTCTCTATCCCTCTCTCCATCACTGTCTCACTCCCTCTCTCCATTTGCCTCTCTCTCCCACTAACCTCTCGTTCTCCCTCTCTCTCCCTCTCTCCCTCTCCCTCTCTCTCACTCTGTCTCTCTCTCCATCTCTCTCTCTCCATCTTCCTTTCCCTCCATCTCCCTCTCTCTCTCCATCTGCCACTCTCCCTCTCCCTCCATCTCCCTCTCTCTCCATCTCCCTCTCTCTCTATCTCCCTCTCTCTCTATCTCCCTCTCTCTCCCTCTCCCTCTCTCTATCACGCTCTCTATCCCTCTCTCTCTCTCTTCTCCCTCTCTCTCCATCTTCCTCTCTCTCCATCTCCCTCCCTCTCTCTCTCTCTCTCCATCTCCGTCTGTCTCCATCTCCCTCTCTCTCCATTTCATCTCTCTCTCTCACTGTCTCTCCATCTCCCTCTCTCTCTCTCTCTCCATCTCCGTCTGTCTCCATCTCCCTCTCTCTCCATCTCCCTCTCACCGTCTCCCTCTCCCTCCATCTCACTCTCCATCTCCATCTCCATCTCCATCTTCCACTCTCCCTCTCTCTCTATCTCCCTCTATACCTCTCTATCCCTCTCCCTCTCTCTCCGTCTCCCCTTCTCTTCCTCTTCCTCTCTCTCCCTCTTTCTCCATCTCCATTTCCCACTCTCGCCATCTCTCTCTCTCCCTCTCCTCAATCTCCATCTCCCACTCTGTTCATCTCTCTCTATCTCCCTCTCTCTCCCTCTCCCTCTCTCTCCATCTCCCTCTCTCCCACTCTATCCCTCTCTCTCTCTTCTCCCACTATCTCTTCTCCCTCTCTCTTCA
This sequence comes from Hemiscyllium ocellatum, assembly GCF_020745735.1. Classification (NCBI taxonomy): domain Eukaryota; kingdom Metazoa; phylum Chordata; class Chondrichthyes; order Orectolobiformes; family Hemiscylliidae; genus Hemiscyllium; species Hemiscyllium ocellatum. The sequence goes on from NC_083444.1 coordinate 25,762,272, forward strand.
TTTCTTTCTCCCTCTCTCTCCATCTCCAGCGCTCTCCATCTCGCGCTGTCCCTCTCGCTCCATGTCCCTCTCTCTCCATCTCTCTCTCTCTCTCCCTCTCTCTCCATCTCCTTCTCTCTCTTTCTCTCCATCTCCCTCTCTCTCTCTCTCTCTCCCTCTCTCTCCATCTCCTTCTCTCTCTTTCTCTCCATCTCCCTCTCTCTCTATCTCTCTCTCTCTCTCTCTCCATCTCCCTCACTCTCCATCTCCCACTCTCCATCGCCCTTTACCTCCATCTCTCTCTCTCCATCTCTCTCTCTCCCTCTCTATCCCTCTCCCTCTCTCTCTCTTCTCCCTCCCTCTCTCTCTCCCTCTCCCTCGGTCTCTCTCTCTCTATCTCCCTGTCTCTCCATCTCCCACTCTCCATCTCTCTCTCTCCCTCTCTCTCCCTCTCCCTCGCTCTCCCTCTCTCCATCTCACTCTCTCTCCATCTTCCTCTCTCCCTCTCTCTCTCCCTCTCCTTCCCTCTCCCTCTCTCTCCCTCTCCCTCTCTCTCTCTTCTCCCTCTCTCTCCATCTCCCTCCCTCTCTCTCCCTCTCTCACCATCTCCTTCTCCCTCTTTCTCCATCTCCATCTCCCTCTCTCTCCAGCTCCCTCTCTCCCACTCTATCCCTCTCTCTCTCTTTTCCCGTTATCTCCATCTCTGTCTCTCTCTCTCCCTCTCTCTCCATCTCTCTCCATCTCCCTCTCTCTCTTCTCACTCTCTCTCCATTTCCATCTCCCTCTCTCTCCATCTCCATTTCCCGGTCTCTCCATCTCTCGCTCTCCCTCTCCCTCTCTCTCCATCTCCCTCTCTCCCACTCTATCCCTCTCTCTCTTTTCTCCCGCTATCTCTTCTCCCTCTCTCTTCATTTCCATCTCCCTCTCTCTCCATCTCCCTCTCTCCCTCTCTCTCCCTCTCTCTCCATCTCCCTCTCTCTCCATTTCTTTCTCTCTCTCTCCCTCTCTCCATCTTCCTCTCTCTCCCTCTCCCTCTTTGTGTCTCTCTATCTTGCTCTCTCTCTCCCTCTTGCTCTCTCTCCCTCTCTCTGTGCTCCCTCTCTCTCCCTCTCCATCTCCCTCAGTCCCTCTCCCTCCATCTCCCACTCTCCATTTCCCTCTCTCTCCCTCACTCTCTTCTCCCTCCCCCTCTCTCTCTCCCTCTCTCCATCACCCTCTCTCCCACTCTATTCCTCTCCCTCTCTCTCTCTCTTCTCCCTCTCTCTCCCTCTCTCCATCTCCCTCTCTCTCCATCACCCTCTCTCTCCATCTCCCACTCTCCATCACCCTCTCTCTCCATCACCCTCTCTCTCCATCTCCCTCTCTCTCCATCTCCCTCTCTCTCCCTCTCCCTCTCTCTCCATCTCTCTCTCTCCATCACCCTTTCCCTCCATCTCTCTCTCTCCATCACCCTCTCTCCTTTTCCCTTTCCCTCCAACCCCCTCTCTCTCCATTTCTGTCTCTCTCTCCATCTCCCTCTCTCCCTCTTTCTCCATCTCTATCTCCCGCTCTCTCCATCTCTCTCTCTCTCCCTCTCTCTTCATTTCCTTCTCCCTCTTTCTCCATCTCCATCTCCCACTCTCTGCATCTCGCTCTCTCTCTTCCTTCTCTCTCCATCCCTCTCTCTCTCCATCTCCCCTCTCCATCTCCCTTTCCTTCCATCTCCCTCTCTCTCCATCTCCGTCCCTCTCTCTCCATCTCCTTCTCCCTCTTTCTCCATCCCCATTTCACGCTCTCTCCATCTCTCTCTCTCCCTCTCCTCAATCTCCATCTCCCTCTCTCCCACTCTATCCCTCTCTCTCTTCTCCCGCTGTCTCCATCTCTGTCTCTCTATCTCTCTCATTCTCCCTCTTTCTCTTCTCCTTCTCTCTTCATTTCCTTCTCCCTCTATCTCCATCTCCATCTCCCGCGCTCTCCATCTCGCTCTCTCCCTCTCGCTCCATGTCCCTCTCTCAATCTCTCTCTCCATCGCTATCCCTCTCCTTCTCGCTCTTCTCCCTCTCTCTTTCTCTCCCTCTCTATCCCTCTCCCTCTCTCTCTCTTCTCCCTCTCTCTCCCCCTCTCCCTATCTTTCCCTCTCTCCCTCTCATTCTCACTCCATCTCCCTCTCTCCCTCTCTCTCCAACTCCATTTCTCTCCCTCTCTCCAGCTGCCTCTCTCTCCCTCTCTCTCCCTCTCTCTCCCTCTCTCTCCATCTCTCTCCATCTCCCTCTCTGTCTCTCTCTATCTTGATCTCTCTCTCCATCTTGCTCTCTCTCTCTCTCTCCATCTCCCTCCCTCCTTCCATCTCCACCTCATTCTCCATCTACTTCTCTCTCCATCCTCCACTCTCCATCTCTCTCTCCCTCCACCTCTCTCTCCCTCCATCTCCCTCTCTCTCCATCTCCCACTCTCCCCCTCTCTCCATTTCCCTCTCTACCTCTCTATCCCTCCCCCATCTCTCTACTCCCTCTCTCTCCCTCTAACCTCTCTCCCTCTCTCTCTCTCTCTCTCTCCCTCTCTCTCACTCTGTCTCTCTCTCTCCATCTCCCTCTCTCCATCTCCCTCTCTCTCCATCTCCTTCTCCCTCTCTCTCCATCTCCCTCTCTCTCCATCTCCTTCTCCCTCTCTCTCCATCTCCCTCTCTCCATCTCCTTCTCCCTCTCTCTCCATCTCCCTCTCTCTCCATCTCCTTCTCCCTCTCTCTCCATCTCCCTCTCTCCATCTCCTTCTCCCTCTCTCTCCATCTCCCTCTCTCTCCATCTCCTTCTCCCTCTCTCTCCATCTCCCTCTCTCCATCTCCTTCTCCCTCTCTCTCCATCTCCCTCTCTCTCCATCTCCATCTCCCTCTCTCCATCTCCCTCTCTCTCCATCTCCTTCTCCCTCTCTCTCCATCTCCCTCTGTCTCCCTCTCTCTCCATCTCCTACTCCCTCTTTCTCCATCTCCATCTCTCTCTCCCTCTCCCTCTCTCTCACTCTATCTTTCTCTCCATCTCCCTCTCTCCATCTTCCTTTCCCTCCATCTCCCTCTCTCTCTCCATCTCCGTCTCTCTCCATCTCTCTCTTTCCATTTCCATCTCCCTCTCTCTCCATCTCCATCTCTCTCTCCATCTCCCCATCTCCCTCTCTCTCCATCTCCTTCTCCCTCTCTCTCTATCTCCCTCTCTCTCTATCTCCCACTCTCTCCATCTCGCTCTCTACCTCTCTCTCCATTTCCATCTCCCTCTCGCTCCATCTCTCTCTCTCCATTTCTCTCTCTCTCCATCGTTATCCCTCTCCCTCTCTCTTCTCCCTATCTCTCCCTCTCCTTCTCTATCCCTCTCCCTCTCTCTCTTCTCTCCCTCTCTGTCTCTCCATCTCTCTCTCCATTTCCATCTCACTCTCTCTCCATCTCTCTCCATCTCCCTCTCTCTTCTCCCTCTCTCTTCATTTCCTTCTCCCTCTTTCTCCATCTCCATTTCCCGCACTCTCCATCTCTCTCTCTCCCTCTCTCTCCATCTCCCTCTCTCCCACTCTATCCCTCTCTCTCTCTCTCTCTCCCGCTATCTCCATCTCTGTCTCTTCATCTCTCTCCATTTCCATCTCCCTCTCTCTCTTCTCCCTCTCTCTTCATTTCCTTCTCTCTCTCTCTCTATCTCCCTCTCTCTCCCTCTCCCGCTCCCTCTCTCCCTCTCTCTCCATCTCCATCTCTCTCCATCACCGTCTCTCTCTCCATCTCCCTCTCTCTCCATGTCTCTCCATCTCCCTCTCTCTCCATCTCCCTCTCTCCCGCTCCATCCCTCTCTCTCCCTTCTCCCATTATCTCCATCTCGATCTCTCCCTCTCTCTCCATCTCCCTCTCTCCCTCTCTCTTCATATCCTTCTCCCTCTCTCTCCATCTCCCACTCTCCATCTCTATCTCCATCTCTATCCCTCTCCCTCTTGCTCTTCTCCCTCTCCCTCCCTCGCCCTCTCTCTCCCTCTCCCTATCTTTCCCTCTCTCCATCTCTCTCTCTGTCCCACTACGTCTCTCCTGCTCTCTCCATCTCCCTCTCCCTCTCTCTCCATCTCCCTCTTTCACTCTCTCCCTCTCTCTCCCTCTCCCTCTCTCCCTCTGTCTATCTCGCTCTCTATCCCTCTCCCTCGCTCTCTTTCTCTCTCTCTCTCCATCTTCCTCTCTCTCCATCTCCCACTCTCCATCTCTCCCTCTCCCTCTCTATCCCTCTCTCTCTCTTCTCCCCCTCACTCTCCCTCTCTCTCCAATTCCATTTCTCTCCCTCTCTCCAGCTCCCTCTCTCTCCCTCTCTCTCCACCTCTCTCCATCTCCCTCTCTTCACCTCCCTCTCTCCCTCTCTCACCATCTCTCTCTCTCTCTCTCTCTCCATCTCCCTCCCTCCTTCCATCTCCGCCTCTCTCTCCATCTACCTCTCTCTCCATCTTCCACTCTCCATCTCCGTCTCTCTCCCTCTCCCTCTCTCTCCCCCTCTCTCCATTTCCTACTCCCTCTCTCTCTCTCTCTCCGTCTCTCTCCCTCTCCCTCTCTCCCTCTCACTTTATCTCCTACTCCCTCTCTCCATCTCCTACTCCTTCTCCCTCCATTTCCATCTTCCTCTCTCTCCATTTCTCGCACTTCTCCCTCTCTCTTCATTTCGTTCTCCCTCTTTCTCCATCTCCATCTCTCTCTCCATCTCCATCTCTCTCTGCCTCTCCCTCTCTCATTCTGTCTCTCTCTCCATCGGTCTCTCTCCATCTCCCTCTCTCTCCATCTCCCTCTCTCCCTCTCTCTCCATCTCAGTCTCTCTCCATCTCCCTCTCTCTCCATCTCCCTCTCTCTCCATCTCCCTCTCTCCCTCTCTCTCCATCTCAGTCTCTCTCCATCTCCCTCTCTCTCCATCTCCCTCTCTCCCTCTCTCTCCATCTCAGTCTCTCTCCATCTCCCTCTCTCTCCATCTCCCTCTCTCTCCATCTCCCACTCTCCATTTCTATCTCTCTCTCTCTCCATCGCTATCCCTCTCCCTCTCTCTCTTCTCCCTATCTCTCCGTCTCCGTCTCTATCCCTCCCCCTCTCTCTCTTCTCTCTCTCCATTTCCCTCTCTCTCCATCTCCCTCTTTCTCCACCTCCCTCTCCCTCCATCTCCCTCTCTCTCCTTCTCCCGCTCTATCTCCACCTTCCTCTCTCTCTATCTCTCTCTCTCCATCTCCCTCTCTCTCTCCATCTCCCTCTCTCTCTCCATCTCCCACTCTCCATCTCCCTTTCATTCCATTTCCCTCTCTGTCCATCTCCGTCTCTCTCCATCTCCCTCTCCCTCTCTCTCCCTCTCTCTCCATCTCCCTCTCTCCTCCCTCTCTCTCCATTTCCTTCTCCCTCTTTCTCCATCTCCATCTCCCGCTCTCTGCATCTCGCTCTCTCTCTCCCTCTTTCTCCATCTCCCTCTCTCTCCATTTCTCTCTCTCTTCATCGCTATCCCCCCCTCTCTCTCTCTTCTCCCTCTCTCTCCCTCTCCCTCTCTCTCTCTCTCTCCATCTCCCTCTCTGTCTCTCTCTATCATGCTCTCTCTCTCCCCCTTGCTCTCTCTCTCCATCTCCCTCTCCCTCCATCTCCCTCTCTCTCCATCTTCCTCTCTCTATCTCTCTCTCTCTCCATCTCCCTCTCTCTCTCTCCATCTCCCTCTCTCTCTCTCCATCTCCCTCTCTCTCTCTCCATCTCCCTCTCCCTCCATCTCCCTCTCTCTCTCTCCATCTCCCTCTCCCTCCATCTCCCTCTCTCTCTCTCCATCTCCCTTTCCCTCCATCTCCCTCTCTCTCTCTCCATCTCCCTCTCCCTCCATCTCCCTCTCTCTCTCTCCATCTCCCTCTCCCTCCCTCTCCCTCTCTCTCCATTGCCCACTCTCCTTCTCTCTCCATCTCTCTCTCTACCTCTCTATCCCTTCCCCTCTCTCTCTTCAGCCCTTTCTCTCCTTCTCCCCTCTCTCCCTCTCTGTCTCTCTCCCTCTCTCCCCCCTCTCTCCATCTCTCTCTCCATCTCCCTATCTGTCCCTCTCCCTCTCTCTCCATCTCTCTCTTTCCCTCTCTCTCCATCTCCTTCTTCCTCTTTCTCCATCTCCATCTCCCGCCCCCTCCATCTCTCTCTCTCCCTCTCTCTTTCCAACTCCATGTCTCTCTCCCTCTCTCTCCCCATCTCCCTCTCTCTCCTTCTCCCACTCTCCCTGTCTCTCCATCTCCCTCTCTACCTCTCTATCCCTCTCCCTCTCTCTCTTCTCCCTCTCTCCATCTCCCCTCTCTCTTCTCCAACACTCTCCCTCTCTCCATATACCTCTCTCTCTCCCTCTCTCCATCTCCATCTCTCTCCCTCTCTCTCCATCTCCCTCTGTCTCTCCATCTCTCTCTCTCCCTCTCTCTCTGTCTCCCTCTCCCCCTCTCTCTCCATCTGCCTCTCTCTCCCTCTCTGTCCATCTCCCTTCTCTCCCTCTCTCTCCCTCTCTCTCCATCTCCCTCTCTTTCCCTCTCTCTCCCTCTCTTTCCCTCTTTCTCCCTCTCTCTCTCTCTTTCCCTCTCTCCCTCTCTCTCCATCTCTTTCCCTCCCTCTCCATCTCCCTCTCCCAGCCTGTCCAATCTCCCTTCATCCCTGAAACTCCCCGGCCCTGGGAACATTCAGGCAAATCTCCTCCGCCCCCATCCCTCCCCCAGTGCAACGGAGGCATTTACACTCAAGAGGACTCTCAGTTACAAGAAAAGATGTACAAGGATGTTGCCAGGGTTGGAGGATCTGAGCTACAGGGAGGGGCTGAACAGGCTGGGGCTGTTTTCCCTGGAGCGTCGGAGGCTGAGGGGTGACCTTATAGAGGTTTATAAAATCACGAGGGGTGTGGATAGGATAAATAGACAAAGTCTTTTCCCTGGGGTCAGGGAGTCCAGAACTAGAGGGCATAGGTTTAGGGTGAGAGGGGAAAGATATAAAAGAGACCTAAGGGGCAACATTTTCACGCAGAGGGTGGGACGTGTATGGAATGAGCTGCCAGAGGATGTGGTGGAGGCTGGTACAATTGCAACATTTAAGAGGCATCTGGATGGGTATATGAATAGGAAGGGTTTGGAGGGATATGGGCCGGGTGCTGGCAGGTGGGACTAGATTGGGTTGGGATATCTGGTCGGCATGGACGGGTTGGACCGAAGGGTCTGTTTCCGTGCTGTACATCTCTGTGACTGTGGGAAACCATCAGAGGAGCCCTGAACAGGAGGCAGTGGGGGGAGAGTTGTTTCCAGGTCTGGCGAGTTAGTCGCTGGCTGAAAGTGCGGCAGCATCAGATTCCACAAGGAAAATCCGCACGGAGACCTGGATGGGGCGAATTGGTTTGGAATGTTGGCGGTTGGGGGGGTGGAGATTAGAGTGGTGCTGGAAAAGCCCAGCAGGTCAGGCAGCATCCGAGGGGCAGGAGAATCCACGTTTCGGGCATGAGCCCTTCCTCAGGAATGAGGCTGGGAGCGTCAGGGGGGTTGGAGAGATAAATGGGAGGCGGGGGGTGGGGCTGGGGAGAAGGTGGCTGAGAGTGCAATAGGTGAGTGGGGGTGGGGATGAAGGTGATAGGTCAGGGAGGAGGGTGGGGGAAGGTAGCAAAGAGTACAATGAGTGGGGGTGGGGGTAAAGGTGAGAGGTCAGAGGGGAGGGTGGAGTGGATAGGTGGGAAGGCATATTGACAAGTGGGACAGGCCATGAGGGCGGGGCTGAGCTGGAAGGTTGGAACGAGGGTGAGGTGGGGGAAGGGGAAATGAGGAAGCTGGTGAAGTCCACATTGATGCCCTGGGGTTGAAGTGTTCCGAGGCAGAAGATGAGGCGTTCTTCCTCCAGGCGTCTGGTGGTGAGGGAGTGGCGGTGAAGGAGGCCCAGGACCTCCATGTCCTCGGCAGAGTGGGAGGGGGAGTTGAAATGTTGGGCCACGGGGCGGTGTGGTTGATTGGTGCGGGTGTCTCGGAGATGTTCCCTAAAGCGCTCTGCTAGGAGGCGCCCAGTCTCCCCAATGTAGAGGAGACCGCATCGGGAGCAACGGACACAATAAATGATATTAGGGGATGTGCAGGTAAAACTTTGATGGATGTGGAAGGCTCCTTTAGGGCCTTGGATAGAGGTGAGGGAGGAGATGTGGGCACAGGTTTTACAGTTCCTGCGGTGGCAGGGGAAGGTGCCAGGATGGGAGGGTGGGTCGTAGGGGGGCGTGGACCTGACCAGGTAGTCACGGAGGGAACAGTCTTTGTGGAAGGCGGAAAGGGGTGGGGAAGGAATTATACCCCTGGTGGTGGGGTCTTTTTGGAGGTGGCGGAAATGTCGGTGGGTGATTTGGTTTATGCGAAGGTTTATAGGGTGGAAGGTGAGCACCAGGGGGAGGGAGCTCTGGCCTTGTTGTGGTTGGAGGGGTGGGGTTGGAGGGCGGAGGTGTGGGATGGGATGAATGGCCACGTGCTGTGCCCTCTGAGTGTAAGGGAAAGACAGAGGGAGGGAGAGGAGCTGCTGAGCACGAGTAACATATCCCCTCCCTCCCCGGCCTTGCTTTAAATCCCTATGTGTAATTGAGGTGAGGGGGGTCTGAAAATGCCCATTCACACGATGGGTACAGCTTTAAGAATATGACGTAAGGCTGATGCAGGCTCAGGGCTGGATTTTTCACACTTGCTTGGCTTAAATTCTTCCAAAAATTTGCAAGAAGCAAAATGAGACAATAGAGGTGGGGGGGTGGGGAGGGGGGCGTGGGGAGCAGAAGAATTAGGAGGAGGAGGTGGGGAGAGTGGGGGGGGGAGGGGGAGGCTGGTGAGAGAACCCAGTCAGAAACAATCCTGGGACTGTACCATTGATTTCAGGTCCCAGTCGTTTCTAACTCCCTCCCTGAAACTACAACATCCCACATCCCCCCCCCCCCACCCCCCCCAGCACACACACACACACACACACACACACACACACAGAGCACCACCCACCCCCCCAACCTCCATCCCTGGGTCCAGCCCCTTCTGCAATGATTCAATCCAAAAAGGCAAAAATCTCTCCAGTTTTATCAAGTCACCAGGGGGAGGGAAACAGCAGCAGAGAGAGAGACAGAGAGAGAAATGCAGCATTAGCTCCCCCTCCAAACCGGGGGCTTTAAAGATCCAAGTCTCTCGTTGGCAGTGAGTCTCTGTGTGTGTGTGTGTGTGTGCCCCCGACACCCCCCTGGATTGGCAGCCCAGGGGGAGGAGGTGAATTCAGCTTTGTTAGTTGGCACCCAGACAGATTGAGTTCCTCCCTCCCTCCCTGTCTCTGACTGCACCCAGCCCTCCCGCCTCAGTTCACTGGTACTGCCTGAGCAGTTGTGTATCAGCCCGGAGCCTGTGCTCGCTGCCGTGGGAGGGAGGACGGACAGGGATCTGCTGCAGATTCCGGGTGAGTGCCTTCTCTAAATCCGCATCTGAACCTGCGCTCCCCGCCCCCCCCCTCCCCCCCGCTCCCTCTCTCCCTCTGCCGTTCTCCATCTCTCACTCTCTCCATCTCTCTCCCTCCCCCTCTCTCTCCATCTCTCTCTCTCCATCTCTCTCCCTCCCCCCCTCTCTCTCCATCTCGCTCTCTCCATCTCTCTCCCTCCCCCTCTCTCTCCATCTCGCTCTCTCCATCTCTCTCCCTCCCCCCCTCTCTCTCCATCTCTCTCTCTCCATCTCTCTCTCTCCCCCCTCGCTCCCTCTCCCTTTTCCTCCTGCTCTCTCTCCATCTCTCCATCTCCCTCTCTCTCCATCTCTCTCCTTCCCCCTTTCTCTCCCTCCCTCTCTCTCCATCTTTCTCTCCATCTCTCTCTCTCTCTCCCGCTCTCCCTCTCCCTCCCTCTCTCCACCTCTCCCTCCCTCTCTCTCCATCTCCCTCTCCCTCTCCATCTCCATCTCCATCTCCATGACTCTCTCTCCCTCTTTCCCACTCCCCCCTCCATCTCCATCTCTCTCTCTCTCTCCGTCTCCCTCCCTCTATCAGTCCCACTCGTTCCCCCCCCCTCCCCACTCCCCCCCCCTGACCCGCCTGTATCTGTATCGATCACACCAGGGCCTGGGGGGTATTGGGGGGATCCAGCTGCTACAGCCCACACAGAGTGTTATTCCACTTTTCGATATATTTTTATTCCCCACACCCCCTACCTTATCCCCCTTCCCATCCCCCTCCCCATCCCCCTTCCTCCTCTCCCTCCCCCCCCTCATCACCCTCCCCATCCCCCTACCTTATCCCCCTCCCCATCACCCTCCCTTCCCAACCCCCTCCCCCATCCCCCTTCCTCCTCTCCCTCCCCCCCTCATCACCCTCCCCATCCCCTCCCTCCTCTCCCTCCCCCTCCCTCATCACCCTCACCCATCCCCCTCCCTCATCTCCCCTCATCCCCCTCCATGATTCTCCTCCCTCACTCCTCTCCCTTATCCCCCTCCCCTCCCCATCCCCCTTCCTCCCTCATTCCCTCCCACCCTCCCTCATCCCCCATCCTCCTCCCTCATCCCCCTCCCTTATCCCCATCCCCTCCCCAACCCCCTCCCTCATCCCCCTCCCTCATCCCCCTCCCAATACCCCCTCTCATCCCCTCCCTCCTTCATCCCCCTCCCTCATTCCCTCCCTCCCTCATCCCCTTCCCTCATCCCCTCCCTCCTCCCACTCTCTCCCTCCCTCATCCCCCTCCTCATCACCTGCCCCATCCCCCTCCCTCCCTCATTCCCAACCCTCTCCCCTTCCATCCCTCCCTCTCTACCGCTTCTCCCTGAATCCCCCTCCCTCACTCCCACTCCCTCTCCCCATCTCCTCCCTTCTCTCTCCCCCTCCCTCCACACCATTCGCCCCTGCCCCTCTACACCCCTCTCCCCATTCCCTCCCATCCCCACCTTCTCCACCTCTCCCCATCTGACTACACCTCCTCTCCCACCCCCCTGCCTTATCCCCCCATCACTCTCCCCCCAAATCTTCCCCCCAATCCCTCTCCCCCTCCAACCCCACTCCCTCCATCCCCTCCCCCTCCATCCCCACCCCTCTCCATCCCCTCCCCCATCATCCTCACTCCCTCCATCCCCACCCCTCTCCATCTCCACCCCCATCATCCCCACCCCCATCATCCCCCCCACCCCTCCACCTCCATCCCCACCCCCATCATCCCCAACCCTCCATCCCCACCCACATAATCCCCACCCCCTCCATCCCCACCCCTCTCCATCTCCACCCCCATCATCCCCACCCCCATCAACCCCACCCCCATCATCTCTCCTCCATCCCCTCCCCCATCATCCCCACCCCCATCATCCCCACCCCCTCCATCCCCACTCACATCATCCCCACCCCCATCATCCCCACCCCCTCCATCCCCACTCCCCATCACCCCCACCCCCATCATCCCCACCCCCATCATCCCCACCCCCATCATCCCCACCCCCTCCATCGCAACCCCCCCATCATCCCCATCCCCTCCATCCCCACCCCCACCCACATTATCCCCACCCCCTCTATTCCCACCCCCATCATCCCCACCCCCTCCAAACCCACCCCTCCATCCCCACCCCCATCATCCCCACCCCCTCCATTCCCACCCCCATCATCCCCACCCCCTCCAAACCCACCCCTCCATCCCCACCCCTATCATCCCCTTCCATCCCCTCCCCATCACCCCCACCCCCATCATCCCCACCCCCTCCATCCCCACCCCCATCATCCCCACCCCCTCCATCGCAACCCTCCCATCATCCCCACCCCCTCCATCCCCACCCCCATCATTCCCACCCCCATCATCCCCACCCCCATCATCCCCACCCCCCAATTATCCCCACCCCATCATCCCCATCCCCTCCATCCCCACCCCCACCCACATTATCCCCACCCCCTCCATTCCCACCCCCATCATCCCCACCCCCATCATCCCCATCCCCACCCACATTATCCCCACCCCCTCCATCCCCATCCCCATCGTCCCCACCCCCCTCCATCCCCACCCCCCTTCATCCCCACCCCCCATCATCCCCACCCCCCTCCATCCCCACCCCCCATCATCCCCACCCCCCTCCATCCCCACCCCCCTTCATCCCCACTCCCTCCATTCCCACCCCCCTCCATCCCCACCCCCCCTCCATCCCCACCCCCATCATCCCCTTCCCCCTCCTCTCCCCTACTTCTCACCCCCCCCCTCCATCCTCCCCGGCCCCATTGCCCTCTTCCCTTCCCTCCCCTCCCTCTCCTGCCTTCCTCTTCCTCCTTCCTCCTCTCCCCTCCTCCACTCCCTCCCCCTTCCCTCTCTCTCCCCTTTCCCCTTCCGCCCCTTCTCCTCTTTTCATCCCTTCTTCTCTCTACCCTCTTCCCTTCTTCTCTCTCCTCGTTCCTTCTTCTCTCCCCCATCCACCCTAGTCTGTCCCTCTGTCCCCAACTTGCCCCCCACCCCATCCCCCGCCTGTCTCTCCCTCCCCCTCTCTCCCACCCCTCACTCTGTCTCTATATCTCATTCCATTGCATGGCCAGCCCTCTCTGCCATCTCTCCCTCCTCTCTCACTATCTCTCTTCCATTTGCGTTTTCCCATCTCCTCCATCTCTTTCGCTCTCATCTCTCTCTTCATCATTATTCCGACCTCTCAACCTTCACCTCTGACCTCCATCTTTCTCCCATCTCCTTCCCCTCTCAGTATTTTCTCATCCCGCTCTCTGATCCCCTTCATTCGGCATCATTCTCTCCATCTTGTTCTTTCCCTGTCTCCTCTCCATCCAATTTACACCTCCATTCACCTTCCTCCTTTCCTTCATTCCCCCCATCTCTCCCTCCTCCCTCCATCTCTCCATCTCTCCCTCCTCCCTCCATCTCTCCCTCCTCCCTCTGTCTCTCCCTCCCCCTTCTCTCTGTTCCCCCCTCCCTGTCTCTCTTGCCCCCTCTCTTTCTCTCACCCCTTTGTGTGTCTCTCTCTCTCTTCCCCCCTTGCCCCTCCCTCATCTCTCCACCTTGTCTCTCTCTGTCCCCCTCCGTTTCCCACCCCACCCTCCATTGCCCCCTCCATTGCCCCCTCCATTGCCCCCTCCATTGCCCCCTCCATTGCCCCCTCCAACTGTCTATCCACCTTGTTTCCTCCCTCCATTCCCTTCCCTTTTCCCCTGAATTATTCTCCCTCTCCTGCCCTTCACTCTCGCTCTATCCCCCGCTCTGTCTTCCTTCACTCCTCTATGTTCTCTTCCCTCTTCTTCCCTGATCTCTCTCCCCGTCTTGGAGTACACTCCCCTTCTCCTTTTCTCAGTCCTTTATCCATCAATCCTTCTCTTCCCCTATTTCCCCCCACTTGCCCCCCTACTCCTTTGCTCCTCTCATTCAACTCTCTTGCTCTCTCTCTCTCTCTCTCTCTCTCTCTGAATCCATCTCATCTTCCTCTCCTTTTCCTTTTCTTCTGTTGCTAGCCCCATCCTGTTTTCTCTCTCTCTCTCTCTCACACACTCACTCTCTCTGGCCCCACACCTCCTCTCTCCCCCACTCTCCCCATCTCGCATCCTATTCTCTGTTGTTCCTTCATGTACCCCTGCTGCATCATGTTTCTTTATTGATCGGTGCTGGGTCCTCTACTTTTTGTCATTTACATAAATGATTTGGATGTGAGCATAAGAGGTACAGTCAGTAAGTTTGCAGATGACACCAAAATTGGAGGGTGTAGTGGACAGCGAAGAGGGTTACCTCAGATTACAACAGGAACTGGACCAGATGGGCCAATGGGCTGAGAAGTGGCAGATGGAGTTTAATTCAGATAAATGCGAGGTGCTGCATTTTGGGAAAGCAAATCTTAGCAGGACTTATACACTTAATGGTAAGGTCCGAGGGAGTGTTGCTGAACAAAGAGACCTTGGAGTGCAGATTCATAGCTCCTTGAAAGTGGAGCCACAGCAAGATAGGATAGTGAAGAAGGTGTTTTGTATGCTTTCTTTTATTGGTCAGAGTATTGAGTACAGGAGTTGGGAGGTCATGTTGTGGCTGTACAGGACATTGGTTAGGCCACTGTTGGAATATTGCGTGCAATTCTGGTCTCCTTCCAGAATTCTGGTCTCCATCCTGTTGTAAAGATGTTGTGAAACTTGAAAGGGCTCAGAAAAGATGTACAAGGATGTTGCCAGGGTTGGAGGGTTTGAGCTACAGGGAGAGGCTGAACAGGCTGGGGCTGTTTTCCCTGGAGCGTCGGAGGCTGAGGGGGTGACCTTATAGAGGTTTACAAAATCATGAGGGACATGGATAGGATAAGTAGAGAAAGTCTTTTCCCTGAGGTGGGGGCGAACCCATTTCAGAATTTCTGGCCCAAACTATAAGTAGGTGGGGGATGATTTTTGATACGGTTAATAATCGATAATTGCCAGTCCTTTTAAGGATGGCCACCTCTACAATAGCTCAGCCAAATGGACTGGTGTTGAGTGACAGAGAAATGATGCTGATGAGCAGTGGTGAATATTTGTTGCTATCACAATAAACCCAGCAATCTATAATTCATGATGCAGTTGCGAGCAATCACTGAAAGTGATAAAGCATCAAATAATTTTAAAAATTGCACAATTATAATCATTTTTGCACGCAGGTAATTATAATGCATTGCAAAATGCTGATTTCCCTCACCGACAAAATGAGCAGAAAATCTCAAGCAGACAAATACCTCGACTTTTGTCGTTATATGTTGCGAGGTCTGGGTTTTCAGTCAGTGATCTCTCTTCCCTCACTGCCAGCTGTGTTTCCCATTTATAGTTCTCTTTGGGGGAGGGGTTGGTTAGCTCTGTAGGTTGGATGGCTGGTTTCTGATGAACGGTGATACCATCTGTTCTCACGCTGGTCGAGGTGACCATGAAGGACGCAGCTTCTCGGACTTGCCCCCTCACGGCAGGCATGCTTGGGTTCTAACACCCACCAGTGGGAGAGTGGGGTCAGGGGGGCCATGACCCTTGTGGGTGCTTAATTCAGATAAACATGAGGTGCTGCATTTTGGGAAAGCAAATCTTAGCAGGACTTATACACTTAATGGTAAGGCCCTAGGGAGTGTTGCTGAACAAAGAGACCTTGGAGTGCAGGTTCATAGCTCCTTGAAAGTGGAGTCGCAGGTAGATAGGATAGTGAAGAAGGCGTTTGGTATGCTTTCCTTTATTGGTCAGAGTATTGAGTACAGGAGTTGGGAGGTCATGTTGCGGCTGTACAGGACATTGGTTAGGCCACTGTTGGAATATTGCGTGCAATTCTGGTCTCCTTCCGATCGGAAAGATGTTGTGAAACTTGAAAGTGTTCAGAAAAGATGTACAAGGATGATGCCAGGGTTGGAGGATTTGAGCTACAGGGAGAGGCTGAACAGGCTGGGGCTGTTTTCCCTGGAGCGTCGGAGGCTGAGGGGTGACCTTATAGAGGTTTACAAAATTATGAGGGGCATGGATAGGATAAATAGACAAAGTCTTTTCACTGGGGTGGGGGAGTCCAGAACTAGAGGGCATAGGTTTAGGGTGAGAGGGGAAAGATATAAAAGAGATCTAAGGGACAACTTTTTCACGCAGAGGGTGGTACGTGTATGGAATGAGCTGCCAGAGGATGTGGTGGAGACTGGTACAATTGCAACATTTAAAAGGCATTTGGATGGGTATATGAATAGGAAGGGTTTGGAGGGATATGGGCCGGGTGCTGGCAGGTGGGACTAGATTGGGTTGGGATATCTGGTCAGTATTGATGGGTTGGACCGAAGGGTCTGTTTCAGCGCTATGGCTGTATGATTCTAAGCCATGTATACAGTTTTTGAGTCCTGTGCGTTTTTAATTCATATGCACTTTTGAGAAAGTCACATTTTATCTCCCACGGTGCACCCTGTCCTTCCTGGCCGACCCCACTGCACCCTTTCATCGCACCTTCCTGTTTCCTTCTTGTTTATTGCCGTGCGGCCTGTTGCTCGGTCAGTCCAACTACCTCACAGAGTGGAACTTTGGTCCCGAGCTGACACCCCACTGAGGGAGTGCCATCCTGTCAGAGGAGCCTGCAGTGGGACAAGGTCTAACTCTGCGCAAGCCTGCAGATAGGGAGAGTGGGCCATTTGACCCAAACTGGTTGTCCCTTCCGTTTGATAGCATCAGATTGTGAGCTACCCCGGAGCCAGGCCCTGTCTCTCTCTCTCTCTCTCTCTCTCTCTGTGTCTGATGAAGTCCAGGGACAGTTCTCACTATGTCCTGTCCCACCCATTGATCATTGTTACCCGAACTGATCAGCTGAGGAGGAAGAAACAGCCTAGAATCCCTACAGTATGGAAACAGGCCCTTCGGCCCAACAAGTCCATGCCGACCCCCTGAAGAGTAATCATCCAGACTCCTTCCACTTCCCTATCCTCCTATACTTACCCCTGACTAATGCACCTAAACTGCACATCCCAGTAATTTAGCATGGCCAATCTACCCTAACCTACACATCCCTGAACACTATGGGGTAATTTAGCACGGCAAACCCACCCTAACCTACACATCCCTGAACACTATGGGGCAATTTAGCATGGCCAATCCACCCTAACCTACACATCGTTGGACAGTGGGAGAATAATCTGGGGAACCCCACGCAGACACGGGGAGAATGTGCAATCTGCACACAGACATTTGCCTGAGGGTGGGATCGAACCCAGGTCCCTGGCGCTGGGAGGCAGCAGTGCCAGCCCTGAGCCACCGCATCACCCCACCCCCATCAGGTGTTGATTCTGGGCTGTGGGGATGGCCTGGACCTTGCTGTGCATAGCCCAGGCTGGTACGCTTCCTACATCCCAGCAGTTAATTTATTCTGGAATGTTCTCTCCTGTCTGTGAGGGGGCTGTGACACAGTTTCAGCACATGAAGATAGTGAGAGGAACAGAAGTCGTTTCCAATGCTCCTGGGAGTGTGGAGGTTTTTTTTTAACGCAGGCCCACTGAAGAAATGTTAGCACAATTTGTCCCCCAGTGTTTTTTTAGATTTACAACAAAGTTAAAATTGGAAGTGGGGTTGCACCTAATTAGTTGTCCCGTTGCTGAGGCTGGTAACGTTCTGAACAGGGGGCAATGGGTTGTATCGCGAAAAACTGCTACCCAAATTCAGCGGGTCGTTGGTGAAGGCTCATGGGATTTTGGCGTTTGTTTCAGAGTTTAAAACCAGGGAGGTGAATCTGTTCAATCCTTTCCCTCAGAGGGCCATTGAGACTGCGCCATGGAGTCTATCGAGGTATCAGACAGGCAGATTAATAATCAGTCAAGAAATCCAGGGAAGAGGTGGGAAAATGGAGTCAAAGATTGGCAAATCAGATGCAATGTCATTGAAAGGTGGGGTAGAATCATTGGGCTGAATGACCGGCCGCTGCTTCTGTGTCTTGATAAGGCGGAGCTTGCTGGTCAGCGCTTTGTTTGGTGGAATTTGAGGTGTCTTGGGGTCTCAAAAGCGGTTATAAAAATATAAATACTGCCGCTGGGCAACATTGCCATTGGGTCTGTCTTCCTGGCACACTGTAGCCTCTCTCTCCTGTCGCTCAGTGTCCATTTCCTTTCTCTCTGTGTCTTTGAATGTGATCATCTTGGGGGTTACCATTGACCGGAGAGTACCTGGCAAGTATTGCAGCGTCAAGAGCACATCAGAATCCTGTAACTCCCCTCTTGACGCCCAAAGCCTGTTCACTAGGCCCGAGTCAGGAGGGTGATGGAATACTCCCCACTTGCCCTGGATGAGTGCAGGCCCAGCAGCACTCAAGAAGCTCAACACCATCCAGGGACCAAGCAGCCCCCACTTGAGTATCACCGCGCCCACTCCCTGCCCCAGCGACGCTCAGTAGCGTGCAGTGTGTCCCATCTCCAAGATGCACGGCAGAAATTCACCAAGGTTCCTTCCAAATCCACAACCACTTCAATCGAGACAGACAAGGGCAGCGGATATGGGAAGCTTGCTAATTCCCCTGCTGGCCTCTCACCACCATTCCCTCAGGATCACTGGGTGAAAATCCGGGAATTCCCTCCCCAACAGCTTTGTGGGTGTTACTGTGCACCCAGGGACCGCTGTGGTTGGAGAGGACAGCTCAGCACCACCTCCACGGTCACCCAACCCCCGACTCCCGACCCCCACATCCAGTCTCCATGGTAACCCAATCCCCCAGTCTCCATGGTCACTCAACTCTCGACCCCCCAGTCTCCATGGTCACCCAACTCCTGAATCCCCCAGTCTCCATGGTTACCCAACCCCCCCCAGTCTCCATGGTAACCCAACCCCCGACTCCCCCCAGTCTCCACGGTCACCCAACCCCCAACCCCCGACTCCCCCCAGTCTCCACGGTAACCCCCCACTCCCCCCTTGCAGTCTGCACCCCAACCCCAGGGTGGCTCTCCCTCTGTACCTCACCCTCACTCCCTCCCTCCCTCACTCCCCCTCCCTCCCTCACCTCCACTCCCTCCCTTCCCGACCCCCACTCCCCCCCACCCTCCCTCACCTCCACTCCCTCTCTCCCTCACTCCCCCTCCCCCACCCTCCCTCACCCCCACTCCCTCCCTCTCACACTCCCTCACCTCCACTTCCTCCCTCCCTCACACCCACTCCCTCCCTCACATCCACTCCCTCCCTCACTCACACCCACTCCCTCCCTCCCTCACTCACACCCACTCCCTCCCTCCCTCACTCACACCCACTCCCTCCCTCCCTCCCCCATCCTATCCTCTCTAACCTTCCTTCCCCCCACCCCACCACTGCTCACTGCCCTGGCACCTAAGAACCAGAGCAGGCCATTCAGCCCGTTGAGCCAGTCCCATGCCACACCCACATCCACCCCAGCCATTTAACAAGGTCATGGCTGTGTGAACATTTCAATGTCTTTCACCCAACCGACCCCCAACAGCCTGGGCGCTGTGCCTTAGGACTGGGTACACTCCGTCTCTGAGAAAAAACACTCATTAAACTGATCTGGGGGCTAAGGGGTAAAACAGGGAAGGTGAGGTCCTGCCCCGGTCTCCCTGAACCCAGCTCCCACCCTCCCAGCCTGCTCCGTGTCTTCTGACCATAACTGTACTCTCCAACAAAACCTGTGCTGAGCATCACAGAGTGAACGCGATCTGCGGGTGTGAGGTGAACGCTGTGGACAGGCCTAGAGGAGCATTGCACAAGACATCATCTGTTAAAAGGCCTGAACGTGACTGGGTGCGCCCGATAGCGAGAATTTTCCCCGAGGGGGGCCCTGTTAATTTGTGCTAAACCGCTCCTCGGAGATTCTGGAGAAGGAGAGGGTCTCACCCTCCCGGACTGTCCCCCAATCCCCGTCAGTGCATTATTCGGAGTCTGATCCCTGTTTCTGATGCCTCATGACAGAATGCCTGTCAATACAGCCAGATCAGCATCTATTACCCCTCTGGCAGAGTGTATCCCTTGTTGCCCCTCGAGCAGAGAGGATCGTGAAGGCCGTTTCAGGGTGCAGTTAAGAGTGAGCCATGTCATCCTGGATCTGGAGTCAAATGAAGGGCCCGGACTGAGCAGATTTCTTTCTGGAAAGAGGAACGAGTGACCAAGATAGCATCGTTATGACAAGTGATGGTGGTTGTCATGGTTACCATCACAGTTGAGCATTCAGTTCCATATTTATTCATGACATTAGAATTCCACCACGGTGGCTCGGTGGTTAGCACTGCTACCTCAGAGTGCCAGGGAGCCAGGGTCAATTCCAACCTCCGGCAACTGTCAGCCACGGTTTCCTCCCACAATCCTAACGCCTGCAGGTTAGGCTGGATTGGCCGTGCTAAATTACCCCATAGTGTTCAGGGATGTGTAGGTTAGGCTGGATTGGCCATGCTAAATTGCCCCATAGTGTTCAGGGATGTGTACATTAGGGTGGATTGGCCATGCTAAAATACTCCATAGTGTTCAGGGATGTGTAGGTTAGGGTGGATTGGCCATGCTAAATTACCCCATAGTGTTCAGGGATATGTAGGTTAAGGTGGACTGGCCATGCTAAATTGCCCCATAGTGTTCAGGGATATGTAGGTTAAGGTGGACTGGCCATGCTAAATTACCCCATAGTGTTCAGGGATGTGTAGGTTAGGGTGGATTGGCCGTGCTAAATTGCCCCATAGTGTTCAGGGATGTGAAGGTTAGGGTGGATTGGCCATGCTAAATTACCCCATAGTGTTCAGGGATGTGTAGGTTAGGGTGGATTGGCCATACTAAATTACCCCATAGTGTTCAGGGATATGTAGGTTAAGGTGGACTGGCCATGCTAAATTACCCCATAGTGTTCAGGGGTGTGTAGGTTAGGGTGAAGTAGTTAGGGGTAAATGTGTGGTAATAAGGTAGGGGGAAAGGGTCTGTGTGGGTTAATCCTCAGAGGTGTGGACTTGATGGGCCGAATGGCCTGTATCCATGCTGTTAGGATTGCATGGTCTCTTGTGTCCAGAGCATTGTCCTGGAATTCGGGATTGCTTTCCCAGTGACATTCCCAGTACACTGCCATGTTAGCCGAAGCAGTGACGTTTGGCGCAATGGAAAGTCAGTCGGAGCTTAATTGCTGTGTGTTGTCGGAAATTGAAAGTGAGCTGCCATTTAGTCTTTGGATCAGATCCCTGACGTTTTGAGAATTCGTGTTAAACTGCTGCGGTCAGTGTGAGGTTAAAGGTCCTTCCAAACCTCAACAATTCCATTGACATCGGGAGGAAAAAAGATTTCAGTTGGATTCAGTTGGAGATTGGCTTTTTGCCATTGATTTTGTTGGGGACGTTAGACATTCTCTAGAATGGTTTCTGTGTCATTTTTAATCATCTTTAACTCAGGACACAAGCAAGAATGGCAAATTTCAGAGGGAGCAGAGCTGGTATTGCATGGAAAACGCTGCTCATTTGGCGAGTGGAATGAGGTGTTGGCACTCAGGAGCAGTTATCTGATGTTCCCAATGGCTGACTGGATCAGGTCAATGAGCACATCCCTTCAGCTGTTTGCAACAGACAGAGCACTGAGTGTACTCCACCAGCCCGTGCTGACAAAACTCACAACGTAGTGCCCAGCCAGAGCGTGAAATCCACACTTGGGCAACACCCACTCAATAATCCCAAGTGTGTGAACAAATCGCACAGACAGACATTGTGAGATGATCATTCCGGGTGTGCAGTCAGACTTGTTCCCACTGACTGGGAAGTCACCGATATTAATGCGGAGCACTCTCTCCTCTGTGTACAGAGAGAACATGCCCAGGTACTGAACCCTGGTCACTCCAGTGAGACCACAGAGCTAAGCGGTTCCCTCGGGCTCTCTCCTTGGCATTACCTCGGTCAGTCAGACTCCACTTGCTGACCAATTGCCATCCCTTTCTCTGGCATAAGTCGCTGCTTCCTTTGAGAGTTGGCATTCCTGTGATTCGTGTCCTGTTGAAGGTGAGACAACCCAAGATTGAAAGACAGGTGCCCTTTCACAGCAAGACATGAGGTCTGTACACTTTAATGCTCTCTCTTGGGTGGATAATGCAGAATGTTGCATGTGGACAAAATGTGCGTGACCTTCAGATTGGTGTCACTGAGTTGGCACTCAGGTCACTGGTGCCAATACAGAGGGTACTGTTTGATTTTGTTTGCAAGGGGTCAGGACACTCAACAATAACCTGCTTTTATTGAGAGCTTTTCACACCCCAAGGGCGGCACGGTGGCTCAGTGGTTAGCACTGCTGCCTCCCAGCGTCAGGGACACAGGTTCGATTCCAGTCTCGGGCGACTGCCTGTGTGGAGTCTGCACATTCTCCCCGTGTCTGCGTGGGTTTCCTCCGAGTGTTCCGGTTTCCTCCCACAGTCCAAAGATGTGTAGGTTAGGGTGGATTGGCCATGGGAAATTACCCCATAGTGTTCAGGGATGTGTAGCTTAGGATGGATTGGCCATGGTAAATTACCCCATAGTGTTCAGGGATGTGTAGGTTATTGTGGATTGGCCATGGTAAATTACCCCATAGTGTTCAGGGATGTGTAGGTTATTGTGGATTGGCCGTGCTAAATTGCCCCATAGTGTTCAGGGATGTGTAGGTTAGGGTGGATTGGCCGTGCTAAATTGCCCGAGAGTGTTCAGGGATGTGTAGGTTAGGGTGGGTTGGCCATGCTAAATTACCCCATAGTGTTCAGGGATGTGTAGGTTATTGTGGATTGACCATGCTAAATTACCCCATAGTGTTCAGGGATGTGTAGGTTAGGGTGGATTGGCCGTGCTAAATTGCCCCATAGTGTTCACGGATGTGTAGGTTAGGGTGGATTGGCCATGCTAAATTACCCCATAGTGTTCAGGGATGTGTAGGTTAGGGTGGATTGGCCGTGCTAAATTACCCCATAGTGTTCAGGGATGTGCAGGTTAGGGTGGATTGGCCATGCTAAATTACCCCATAGTGATCAGGGATGTGTAGGTTAGGGTGGATTGGCCGTGCTAAATTACCCCATAGTGTTCAGGGATGTGCAGGTTAGGGTGTCGTAGTTAGGGGTAAATGTGGAGTAATAGGGTAGGGGGAAAGGGTCTGTGTGGGTTAATCTTCAGAGGTGTGGACTTGTTGGGCCGTATGGCCTGTGTCCATACTGTTAGGATTCCATGGTCTTTTGTGTCCAGAGCCTGGTCCTGGAATTCGGGATTGCTGTCCCAGTGACATTCCCAGTACACTGCCATGTTAGCCGAAGCAGTGACGTTTGGCGCAGTGGAAAGTCAGTCGGAGCTTAATTGCTGTGTGTTGTCGGAAATTGAAAGTGAGCTGCCATTTAGTCTTTGGATCAGATCCCTGACGTTTTGAGAATTAGTGTCGAACTGCTGCGGTCAGTGTGAGGTTAAAGGTCCTTCCAAACCTCAACAATTCCATTGACATCGGGAAGAAAGAAGATTTCAGTTGGATTCAGTTGGAGATTGGCTTTTTGGCATTGATTTTGTTGGGGACGTTAGACATTCTCTAGAATGGTTTCTGTGTCATTTTTAATCATCTTCAACTCAGGACACAAGCAAGAATGGCAAATTTCAGAGGGAGCAGAGCTGGTATTGCATGGAAAACGCTGCTCACTTGGTGAGTGGACTGAGGTGTTGGCACTCAGGAGCAGTTATCTGATGTTCCCAATGGCTGACTGGATCTGGTCAATGAGCACATCCCTTCAGCTGTTTGCAACAGACAGAACACTGAGTGTACTCCATAGCCCGTGCTGACAAAACTCACAACATAGTGCCCAGCCAGAGCGTGAAATCCACACTTGGGCAACACCCACTCAATAATCCCAAGTGTGTGAACAAATCGCACAGACAGACATTGTGAGATGATCATTCCGGGTGTGCAGTCAGACTTGTTCCCACTGACTGGGAAGTCACCGATATTAATGCGGAGCACTCTCTCCTCTGTGTACAGAGAGAACATGCCCAGGTACTGAACCCTGATCACTCCAGTGAGACCACAGAGCTAAGCGGTTCCCTCGGGCTCTCTCCTTGGCATTACCTCGGTCAGTCAGACTCCACTTGCTGACCAATTGCCATCCCTTTCTCTGGCATAAGTCGCTACTTCCTTTGAGAGTTGGCATTCCTGTGATTCGTGTCCTGTTGAAGGTGAGACAACCCAAGATTGAAAGACAGGTGCCCTTTCACAGCAAGACATGAGGTCTGTACACTTTAATGCTCTCTCTTGGGTGGATAATGCAGAATGTTGCATGTGGACAAAATGTGCGTGACCTTCAGATTGGTGTCACTGAGTTGGCACTCAGGTCACTGGTGCCAATACAGAGGGTACTGTTTGATTTTGTTTGCAAGGGGTCAGGACACTCAACAATAACCTGCTTTTATCGAGAGCTTTTCACACCCCACGGGCGGCGCGGTGGCTCAGTGGTTAGCACTGCTGCCTCCCAGCGTCAGGGACACAGGTTCGATTCCAGTCTCGGGCAACTGTCTGTGTGGAGTTTGTACATTCTCCCTGTGTCTGTGTGGGTTTCCTCCGGGTGCTCCAGTTTCCTCCCACAGTCCAAAGATGTGCAGGTTAGGGTGGGTTGACCATGCTAAATTACCCGTAGTGTTCAGGGATGTGTAGGTTAGGGTAGATGTAGGAGGTTGTGGGTGGGGGTGTACGGGCCAGAGGAATTTACAGAGATAGGGAGGTGGTGTAGGGGCTGGAGGGGGTTACAGAGATAGGGAGGTGGTGTAGGGGCTGGAGGGGGTTACAGAGATAGGGAGGTGGTATAGGGGCTGGAGGGGTTTATTCAGTAATTAGCCCTCTCGTTCCTGCAGTTATAAATGTGAATCCTTTGAGTTAATGGCTGTGGCGCACACGTCCCGATGAGGCGGCTGGAGGCCTTTCTCACTGTGAATGGGATAGTATTTACCAGCAAAGATTTCATCCGGCGTATTTTCATTATAAAGATGTGACAGAAATGTGCTGATGGGGTGGGGGTGCAGTGGGGGGTGTGGGAGTGGGGGTGTGTGTGTGTGTGGTGGGGGAGAGGGGGGAGTGGGGAGGGGAGGGGGGAAGTAAGCAGAGTCAGACAGCTGCAGGAGGTTGGTGCTGTTAAGACAAAATGCTGGAAATTCATCCCAACCTCTGGCCAAGGGGAACTACATGGACAACATTGAGGCCATTCAGCCCATCAACCTTCCCCCATCATTGAGTGTAAGGGTATCCAATCTGTACCTCGCCTCTGATTCGGTAGAACAATCTGTAAAAAGAAAACGCTTGCCTGATGGGACCGGTTGGATCTTGTACTGCATTAGTGTAGCGCCTCTCCCTCTGGGCTGGAGACTTCAAATTCCAGTTCTGAAGTTGTTGACCTTTGGAAGGAGTGCCAGAGCATGGCCTGTCAGGGTTGGCTTTACCGCATTCTCAATCCTTCCCGTGTCCCAGGTGGGGTTTTATCCTGCTTTTCCTCAAATGTACGGATCCTCTTCAGCATCAGCCCCTCTGTGTGCACGTCTCCTCCTGCCTGCCACCCTCGAACGCCCCTCGAATGCCGTGTCCACGGGGCAAACGAGAGCAGGTCAGAGCCTGGGAATACTCCGGTGAGGAACTCCCCTCCTGACAGCTCAAACCTGTTCTCCATTCCCAGGACGCCAAGCCAGGACTGTGTGGAATATCCCCCACTTCCTCATATGATTCCTGCTCCAACAACAGCCTCACAGGGGCCTTTTTATTGGATGAGTTCTGCTGTCTTGTTTTTTTTTCGCTGTTTTTAGTCGCCATCGAAACGTGGGAAGGTCACAGCACAGAAAGAGGCCATTGAGCCCCCTGTGGACATGCTGCTAGAGTAGACGAGCTAAGTCGAATCCAAGCACTATTACATTGAATCCATACAGGCCGTTCAGCCCAACAAGTCCACACCAACCCCCCGAAGAGTAACCCACCCAGACCCATTCCCCTACCCTATATCTTCCCCTGGCTAATGCACCTAACACTATGGGCACATAACCTGCACATCTTTGGACTGTGGGAGGAAACCCACGCAGACACGGGGAGAATGTGCAAACTCCACACAGACGGTCGCCCGAGGCTGGAATCGAACCCGGGTCCCTGGTGCTGTGAGGCAGCAGTGCTAACCACTGAGCACCCTAAGAGGAAGCAGACATTGATGGGGGTAAATCCCTTCACTGTCACTATACCGTCGGACAGAGAATAAACCAGTAGATAATAAGGAGAAAAGGCAGTACATTAATCCTGGATGACTTTAATGTTCCAGTCAGATTGTCAGGGGAGGTCATGAGGAAGGATCGATCGGACAGTTTCCTGGAGGAATATGTTGTGGTTCCATTCAGGATCAGGCTATTTTGGATCTGGTGATGGCCCATGTGACAATTGGATAAATTACATCCGAGTGAAAGATCCCAAGGAAATAGTGACCATAACAAGTTAGGATGTGGCATTCTTAGATTAGATTAGATTACTTACAGTGTGGAAACAGGCCCTTCGGCCCAACAAGTCCACACTGACCCGCCGAAGCGCAACCCACCCATTCCCCCAACATTTATCCCTTCACCTAACACTACGGGCAATTTAGCATGGCCAATTCACCTGACCTGCACATCTTTGGACTGTGGGAGGAAACCGGAACACCCGGAGGAAACCCATGGAGAACGTGCAAACTCCACACAGACAGTCGCCCGAGGCTGGAATTGAACCCGGGTCTCTGGCGCTGTGAGGCAGCAGTGCTAACCGCTGTGCCGCCCCATCTGTTGGGGTGCAGAGCTGTGAAACTATCTAAAGATTAACTACAAAGGAATGAGGGCTGGAGTGGTCCTGGGAAAGGAGTTTAAGACAATTTGAGAAACAGTGGGCGTTCAAGAAAATCGTTCATGACATGCAGCAAAGATGAGGAAGAAGGGTTCTAGGAAGAGGATAAACCAAACATGGTTAAACAGAGTCATTAAAGATCGTATCAAATTGAAAGACAAAAGATAGTATGTGAATAAGAGAGTTTTGAAAGAATATGGGCCCAGTCTAGGGGAATGGGGTTACCGTGGACGGCCATTTTGATTGGCATGGACCAGTTTAGACCAAAGAGCCTGAGTCCGTGCGGGAGGACTCCATGACTCTGTGAGTCCCTCTGGATAGGGATTGTGGTAAGCCAAAGTCTTGGGTAAGCTTTAAAAACCAACAAAAGACATAACGCGAGGAGAGACGAGAAGCCATTTACTGGAGTGATTTCCACGATAGTACTGTTCTCCCTGGAGAAGAAGGCTGAGAGGGGATCTGCTGGAAGGTCTCCAAATCCTGAGCGGTCTGGACAGAGTTGACAGAGAGAAGTCGTTTCCACCCGTAAAAAGAACAAGAATGAGAGGAGTGTAGATTTAAAGTAATGTGCAAAGAGAGAAAAACTTGTTCCCTCAGCTAGTGGTTACAACAGCCCTGTCTGGAAATGCAGTGGAGGCAGGTTCAGTTGAGGTATCCAACAGGGACATGGGATATGAGTTGGATAGAAATCGGGATATGGCGTGAAAGGCAGTATAGAATAGAATAGAATCCCAACAGTGTGGAAACAGGCCCTTCGGCCCAACAAATCCACACTGACCCTCCAAAGAGTAACCCACCCACACCCAATGTTTTCCCTTGATTAATCCACCCTAACCTACACATCCCTGAACACTATGGGGTAATTTAGCATGACCAATCCACCCTAACCTACACATCCCTGAACACTATGGGGTAATTTAGCATGGCCAATCCACCCTAACCTACACATCCCTGAACACTATGGGTAATTTAGCATGGCCAATCCACCCTAACCTACACATCCCTGAACACTATGGGGTAATTTACCATGGCCAACCCACCCTAACCTGCACATCCCTGAACACTATGGGGTAATTTAGCATGGCCAATCCACCCTAACCTACACATCCCTGAACACTATGGGGTAATTTAGCATGGCCAATCCACCCTAACGTACACATCCCTGAACACTATGGGGTAATTTAGCACAGCCAATCCACCCTAACCTGCATATCCCTGAACACTATGGGGTAATTTAGCATGGCCAATCCACCCTAACGTACACATCCCTGAACACTATGGGGTAATTTAGCACAGCCAATCCACCCTAACCTGCATATCCCTGAACACTATGGGGTAATTTAGCATGGCCAATCCACCCTAACCTACACATCCCTGAACACTATGGGGTAATTTAGCACGGCCAATCCACCCGAACCTATTGATCCCTGAACACTATGGGGTAATTTAGCATGGCCAATCCACCCTAACCTACACATCCCTGAACACTGTGGGGTAATTTAGCATGGCCAATCCACCCTAACCTACACACCTTTGGATTGTGGGAGGGAATTCTACGCAGAAACAGGGGGAATGTGCAAACCCCACACAGATAGACACCCAAAGTTGGAATCGAACCTGCGTTCCTGGTGCTATGAGGCAGCAGTGCTAACCACTGAGCCACCGTGTCGCAGTAGAGTCATAGAGATGTACAGCACGGTCCAACCCGTCCATGCTGACCAGATATCCCAACCCAATCTAGTCCCACCTGCCAGCGCCCGGCCCATATCCCCCCAAACCCTTCCTATTCATATACCCATCCAAATGCTTCTTAAATGTTGCAATTGTACCAGCCTCCACCACTTCCTCTGGCAGCTCATTCCATACACGTACCACCCTCTGTGTGAAAACATTGCCCCTTGGGTCTCTTTTATGTCTTTCCCCTCTCACCCTAAACCTATGCCCTCTAGTTCTGGACTCCCGACCCCAGGGAAAAGACTTTGTCTATTTACCATATCTATCCCCTTCATGATTTTATAAACCTCTATAAGGTCACCCCTCAGCCTCTGATGCTCCAGGGAAAACAGCCCCAGCCTGTTCAGTCTCTCCCTGTAGCTCAAACCCTCCAACCCTGGCAACATCCTTGTACATCTTTTCTGAACCCTTTCACGTTTCACAACATCTTTCCGATAGGAAGGAGACCAGAATTGCACGCAATATTCCAACAGTGGCCTAACCAATGTCCTGTACAGCCGCAACATGACCTCCCAACTCCTGTACTCAATACTCTGACCAATAAAGGAAAGCATACCAAATGCCTTCTTCACTATCCTATCTACCTGCGACTTCACTTTCAAGGAGCTATGAGCCTGCACTCCAAGGTCTCTTTGTTCAGCAACACACCCTAGGACCTTACCATTAAGTGTATAAGTCCGGCTAAGATTTGCTTTTCATTTCATTTTTTCTTAACAAGGCCACCCTGTCCCCCTCTGCCCATCTGCCGGATCTTGTGATCAGATGCGTAGCCGTGGATCGTTAGTTCCCAGCCCAGATGTCCATACTGCTCATGACCAGACTGATTGTTTCTGAGCGTTGGTTATGTGAAAAATATTAGAGCAAGGCACTAGGGAGAACATCCCCACAACCCCTACCCTCTCCCTGCCACTGCCCTGCACCCGTTTGAGATGGTGCCCGTGGGATCTTTAACAGCACATCCGAAAGGTTACACGTCTGACAGTGCGGTGGTCCTTCTGTCGTCCACTAACAGTGTCGGAACCCGCACTCACAGGTCCGGAGTGAGACTCAGGACAACATCTGTGTGTGTGTGTGTCTGTGTGTGTGTGTCTGTGTGTCTGTGTGCGTGTGTGCGTGTGTGTGTGTGTGTGTGTGTCTGTGTGCGTGTGTCTGTGTGTGTGCGTGTCTGTGTGCGTGTGTGTGTGTGTGTGTGTGTGTCATGGTGTGTGTGAGGGTGTGTGAGTATGTGTGTGCGCGCGCGCGTGTGTCTGTGTGAGTGCGCACGCGTGTGTGCATGTGTATGTGTGCGTGTACGTGTGTGTCTGTGTGTGCGTTTGTGCATGTGTGTGTGTCTGTGTGTCTGTGTGCTCTTATATATGTGTCTATGTCTGTTTGTGTGTGCACGTGTGTATGTGTGAGTGCACGCACGCGCATGTGTGTGCCTGTGTCCGTGTGTGCGCGTACATGTGTGTGTCTGTGTGTGCGTGTGCATGTGTGTGTGTCTGTGTGTGTGTGTGTGTGTGTCTGTGCGTCTGTGTGTGTCTGCATCTGGGTGTGCACGTATATGTGTCTGTGTGTGCACGTGTGTATGTGTGTGTGCACGCTCGTGCATGTGTGTGCATGTACATGTGTGTGTCTGTGCGTGTGCGTGTGCGTGTGCATGTGTGCATGGGTGTGTGTATGTGTGTCTGTGGGCTCATGTGTGTGTGTGTCTGTGTCTGTGTGCCTGTGTCTGTGTGTGCACGTGTGTATGTGTGTATGTGTGTGTGTGCACGCACGCGCATGTGTGTGCGTGTGTGTGTGTGCGTGTACATGTGTGTGTGTCTGTGTATGTGTCTGTGTGCTCACGTGTGTGTCTATGTCTGTGTGTCTGTGTCTGTGTGTGCACGTGTGTATGTGTGTCTGTGTGTGCACGTGTGTATGTGTGTGTGCACACATGCGCATGTGTATGCCTGTGTGCCTGTGCACGCGTACATGTGTGTGTCTGTGTGCGCACGTGTGTGTGTCTGTGTGTGTGTCTGTGTGTGTGTATGTGTGTGTCTGTGTGTGTCTGTGTGTGTGTGTACGTGTGTGCACGTGTGTGTCTGTATGTGTGTGTCCGTGTGTGTGTCTGTGTACGTGTGTCTGTGTACGTGTGTATGTGTATGTGTATGTGTGTGTGTGTACGTGTGTGTCCGAGTGTGTGTGTGTGTGTGCGTGTGTGTGCACGGCCCACTCAGCTGCCTGAGGGTTCAAAGGAAGGGTGCACTACATCTGCTCAGAGACTGGACTGAAGATGATTCATCATTCAGCATGGAATCCTGTCAGACTGTGCTAGCCATCACCATCCAGGGAAAAAGGCTCTCCCTGCCCACCCTATCTAACCCTCTGATTATCTTATATGTCTCTATTAAGTCACCTCTCAATCTTCTTCTCTAATGAAAACAGCCTCAAGTCCCTCAGCCTTTCCTCATAAGACCTTTCCTCCATACCAGACAACATCCTGGTAAATCTCCTCTGAACCCTTTCCAAAGCTTCCACATCCTCCCTACAATGAGGCTAGTAATCAGAAGCGAATGCTTGAGGGACACAATTTCAAATCACACCACAGCAGCTAATGGAACTTGAGTTCAGTGAATGGTGGCCATGTCTCGATCACGGTAAAAACCAAATCTGGTTCACTAATGTCTTCTGGAGAAGAAAAATCCACCCTCCTTGCTCAGCCTTAGCTGACAGATGACTTCAGAATTGCAGTGATGGAGGGTAACCAGGGGAGGGGTCTCCACTCTGATATAGTCCTCAGAAGGTATTCAGTTCAAGGGGAAATTACAGATGGGTAACACACGCAGTTCTCACCAGTGACCCCTCCCCCCCCCCCCCCCCCCACCCCCCAGCCCGACATCCCACCTTCATAGTCAGCTGGGTGTAGAGTTAACAGGGGGATTTGAGAGATCTCAGAGATAGAAACTCCTTCTTTAGGCAGTCTGGTTCAGAGACTTGAAAGGGTTCAGACAAGATTTACAAGGATGTTGCCAGGGTTGGAGGGTTTGAGCTACAGGGAGAGGCTGAACAGGCTGGGGCTGTTTTCCCCGGAGCATCGGAGGCTGAGGGGTGACCTTATAGAGGTTTATAAAATCGTGAGATGCATGGACAGGGTAAATAGACAAAGTCTTTTCCCCTGGGGTGGGGGAGTCCAGAACTAGAGGCCATAGGTCTTAAGGTGAGAGGGGAAAGATTTAAAAGAGACCAAGGTGTTGACTTTTCAGGCAGAGATCGAGCCAGGCAGGGGGGCCTGAGTGAGATGGGAAAATAATGGTAAAAGAGGTTTTCTAAACATAAATGCACCTGTCTGAGACAGAAGGAAGAAAGTCAGCTGTAAACATAGCCATGGTGTGACAAGAAATCGTGGAATATCAGAACATCAAATATGTCAGGGTGATATCAGCTCTCGCAGCACGACAATGACCCAGTTGGCATGGTTCAACTTCTCTTTAAAAATTCCAATGTAAGATTGATTTCCATCCTGACTGTTGAGGATTGCAATGAACCCAAACCCCTTCCCATTCTCTCCCATCGTGCACCATCCCAATGGACCCAAACCCCTTCCCAATCACTCCCATTGTGCACCATCCCAATGGACCCAAACCCCTTCCCAATCACTCCCACTGTACACCATCTCAATGGACCTGAACCCCTTCCCATTCCCTCCCAGTGTACACCATCCCAATGGACCTGAACCCCTTCCCATTCCCTCCCAGTGTACACCATCTGATTGGACCAAGCCCTGTTAAATTCGCTTCTCCTGCCTGTAATCCTGTCTCCGAACCCGTTGAGGAACTTTGTTCCGCGTTATCTCTCTCTCCATCCTCGATGACACACTAAGTGGCAGCCAGCAACGTGATTAGGAAAATTAATCACTTTGTTGCGAATGTGCTCCTTTCTCCTGCTTTCTGTTTGTGGCTGGGTTATTGATTGATGTCACTTGGGCGTGTGACATCGCTCTCTGAGTGGAGTACGGCTCGTTTTGAGTTGATTGGATTTCTGACCCTGGCATCTTGTTAGCTGCTCGAGGTGGATTGCTTCACTCAGGAAATAATTTTCTGCATGGATTTAATTGATTTTCAGGCCGAGGTTGTTTTTGTCTAATCATCTCCCATGGTTATTATTGGATCTGGAATAATATTTCCATTCGCAAAGCCAGAAAATATTAGAACTGCCCCTTTGCCTCCAGTCAGCTTTGTTCTTTTGTGAGTAATGAACGAAACCGCAAAGGACTCGATTAGTTACCTGGAAGCGTTAAAAAGAAAGAGACCTTAATGGCAGGTGACCGAAAGGTTGAACAAAAGAGGTCAGTTCGTAAGGAGGGCGTCTTCTCAAGAGGAGAGATACAGCGAGGTCAAGGAAAGGATCTCTAGGTCAAGGTAGGCAACGATGGGAATTAGAGGTTGCTAAAGGAAACAGAATTGGACGAGGTTACTGAGATGTGTAGTGGCCAGATGATGTTAAGAGGGATGGGGAAGGGGTGTCAGGGAGAGAGCGCGCGGCGAGAGCTGCAAAATCTCCCAGCTGGGGAACTGTGCAAGGTTAAAGATTTCCAAAAAGGATGTTGCCAGGGTTTGAACTCTAGGAGAGGCTGAACAGGCCGGGGCTGTTTTCTCCAGAGCGTTGGAGACTGAGGGGTAACAGAGGTTTATAAAGTGATGAGGGGCATGAAAAGGGGGGCGAGTCAAGGTCTTTTTCCCTGGGGTAGGGGAGTCCAAAACTAGAGGGCATAAGGAGAGAGGGGAAAGATTTAAAAGGGGACATAAAGGGGCAACTTTTTCACACAGAGGGTGGTACGTGTATGGAATGAGCTGCCAGAGGATGTGGTGGAGGCTGGTACAATTACAACACTTAAGGAGCATTTGGATGGGTATATGAATAGGAAGGGTTTGGAGGGATATAGACCAAGTGTTGGCAAATGGGGCTTCTTTTATTTAGGATTAATTTAAGATGGTTAGCATGGAAGAGTTGGACCGAAGGGTCTGTTTCCATGATGTACTTCTCTCTCTCTCTCTCTCTCTCTCTCTCTCTGAAAAGCATGTTGAGGCTGGAGAATTGGATTGAAGTCCTGCAGGAAATTTGGCAGGGTTTTCCTTGGGGAGAGATGGAAGGTGGGAAGGAGGGAATGGGAGCGTGACGCAAAAGGGGGACTGAGAGCAGGCGTGGAAGGAGAGTCGGAAACCGAGGCACAGATCAGCAAACGCAGGAGTGTGTTTCAGCTCAGGAAGACTGTGTTGAATTGAGCTTCCAAACAGTCCCAGAAAATAAACGCAGAGGAACCCCGATTATCTGACAGACACGTGGGTGGGGAGTATTTCGTTCGCTTAATCAAATTCCGGATAATCGGATGCCGGATAACATAGTTGAGCAGAGCAGCGGAACATTGCAATCTTGCCGGATAATCCAATATACGGATAATCGAATGCTGGATAATTGAGGTTTCTCTGTATCGAGCTGAACATCAGCATTCCCTGGAGGGGTTCACAGGCAATGGACACCTCAACAAGGTCCCCAAAACAACAACCAATTGTGGTATTTAGCAGAAACCTTGTCTAGGTGACACCAGGCAAGGGTTACATATGGGTCAGGACCCCTGGGGTAGACTTGCCAACATACTCCCACCCTTCGCTCCCAATCCCTGCTCTCTTTAGCAAGTTGCGGCTGTGGAATCATCAGGAGGAACTCAACTCTGACAGTGCAGCACGCTCTCAATCCTGGCACGCGGATCAGCTCTGGATGTGGATTAAGATTCCCGTTCCTGTCCCCACTGGATCCTGAGCCCAAAATCTCCTGACACCAAGGTGAAGGAACACGCAAACTAGGAGGGGAAATGGAACTATTGGCCTTTCAGATACCCACCTTCCTGTTCTCTCCTGACCATGTTTAACACCCCTGCCTGTCCTCCTGTATCTACCTGCACCTTAGAAATAGTCAGTGCCTCCAACTCCACCAGCGTCTGAGCCAGAGAGCTGCAAATCCTTAGAGAAAAATGAAATTCTCCGCATCTCAGATCCGAAAGGGTGGCTCTTAATTTTAAAACAGTTTCCCCTAGTCCTGCATTGACCAATGAGGGCTCACATCCTTCCCATGTCGTCTACAAAATTCCATGCAAGGATTGCCACAAACACTACGTAGGAAAAACAGGGAGAAAGTTAGCCACCAGGATACATGAACACCTGCTAGCCACAAAAAGACACGACCCCCTCTCCCTCATAGCCCTACACACGGAGAAAAAAAACCACCATTTCGACTGGGACAACACATCTATCCTGGGACAGGCTAAGGAAAGACATGATAGAGAATTCCTAGAGGCCTGGCACTCCAACCACAACGCCATAAACAAACACATAGATCTAGATACCATTTATCAACCCCTCAGAAAACCAACAGGAAATGACATCACCACAAACCCCAGGAACCCCATCCAGGAGAAAGATATAAATAGAAAGCAGGAGACAACAGCTTCGCTTCACTTGGAGGTCGCCACTGATGATGTAACCTAGCCAGGTAATGGAACGTCTGGATATCAAACCTACAGCTCAGCGAGCAAACCTACACCCTAAACCCTTCCCACGTCAAACCTGTCAAGATCTTTCAGGATACTATCCCCTTCAATCAGGTTACTACATCCCTTACTCTTCTGAACTCCCAGTGAAAACAAGCCCAAACTTTCCTCACAAGACAACCCACTCACTCGAGGTATCAATGTAGTAAGCCTTCTCTGACCTGTCTCCACCACATGTACCTCCTCTTCCTCAGGAGAGCAGAGCAGCGTGCAATATTCACCACTGCCCTGTGTAACTGACTGTAACGTAGGGTGGCACAGTGGCTCAGTGGTTAGTACTGATGCCTCCCACAGTCCAAAGATGTGCAGGTTAAGGTGAATTGGCCGCCCTCAATTGAGGGGAGTGTAGGTAGGTTATTTTATTTTAGGTTAGGACTAATCCTCGGCGCAACATCGTGGGCCGAAGGGCCTGTACTGTGCTGTACTTTTCTATGTCCTAAATTGTCCGCAGCGTTCAGGGATGCGTGGGTTAGGTGCATTAGTCAGGGGGAACTGTCGAGTAATAGGGTGGGGGAATGGGTCTGGGTGGGCTACTCTTCGGAGGGTCAGTGTGGACTTGTTGGGCCGAAGGGCCTGGTTCCACACTGTAGGGATTCTATGATCTCAGGGGTGGCACGGTGGCTCAGTGGGTGACACTGCTGCCCTCCCAGTGCCAGGGTCCCAGGTTCGATTCCAGCCTCGGGTGACTGACTGTGTGGAGTTTGCACATTCTCCCAGTGTCTGCGTGGGATTCCTTTGGGTGCTCCGGTTTCCTCCCACAGTCCAAAGATGTGCAGGTTAGGGTGAATTGCCCATAGGGTTAGGTGTATTAGTCAGGGGGAATTGAGTCTGGGTGGGAGACTCTTCAGAGGGTGAGTGTGGACTTGTTGGGCCGAAGGGCCTGTTTCCACACTGCAGGGAATCTAATCTGACCATACTTTTATGTTTATTTCCTTTTATAATAAAGGACAACATCTTCTTCAGAGTTAAGCTGCATTGAGTAAGTGGCACTAATGGAGGCAGGCTTTAGGAAGCAACAATAATAGGTAGGCCTCCCATTATTAAGTGTCACTTGGGAGATGGGGGTGTAATGTTAATGTCACTGGGCTGTTATCCAGAACCTCAAGCTAATGTCCTAGGGTCAAGGGTTAGGATCTCACCATGGCAAATGGTGAATTTCAGGAAAAGTCTGTAATAGGAAGCTAGCTTAATGGCACTGTTGATTATCATAGGAACGCATCCAGTCCACTACTACTGTTTTGGAAATGAAATCTGCTATCCTTATCCAGTCTGGCCTACATGTGACCTGGCTCTATGGCAATGACTCTTAGCTGCCTACTGGGATTGGTAATTAGATTAAATTAGATTCCCTACAGTGTGGAAACAGGCCCTTCAGCCCAACCAGCCCACACTGACCCTCCAACGAGTAACCCACCCAGACCCATTTCCCTCTGACAAATGCACCTAACACTATGGGCAATTTAGCACGGCCAATCTACCCTATCCTGCACAGCTTTGGATTGAGGGAGGAAGCCCACCCAGACACGGGGACAATGTGCAAACTCCACACAGACAGTCGCCTGAGGCGGGAATCGAACCCAGGTCCCTGGTGCTGTGAGGCAGCAGTGCTAACCACTGAGCCACCCTAATAAATACTGGCCTAGCCAGTGAGGCCCAGATCCAAAGAACAAATTAAAAAGAAGCTCAAAGGTAGAAGACAGAGGGTGGTGGTGGAGGGTTGTTTTTCAGACTGGAGGCCTGTGACCAGTGGAGTGCCACAAGGATCGGTGCTGGGTCCTCTACTTTTCGTCATTTACATAAATGATTTGGATGTGAGCATAAGAGGTACAGTCAGTAAGTTTGCAGATGACACCAAAGTTGGAGGGTGTAGTGGACAGCGAAGAGGGGTACCTCAGATTACAACAGGATCTGGACCAGATGGGCCAATGGGCTGAGAAGTGGCAGATGGAGTTTAATTCAGATAAATGCGAGGTGCTGCATTTTGGGAAAGCAAATCTTAGCAGGACTTATACACTTAATGGGAAGGTCCTAGGGAGTGTTGCTGAACAAAGAGACCTTGGAGTGCAGGTTCATAGCTCCTTGAAAGTGGAGTCGTAGGTAGATAGGATAGTGAAGAAGGTGTTTGGTATGCTTTCCTTTATTGGTCAGGGTATTGAGTACAGGAGTTGGGAGGTCATGTTGCGGCTGTACAGCACATTGGTTAGGCCACTGTTGGAATATTGCATGTAATTCTGGTCTCCTTCCTATCGGAAAGATGTTGTGAAACTTGAAAGGGTTCAGAAAAGATTTACAAGGATGTTGCCAGGATTGGAGGATTTGAGCTACAGAGAGAGGCTGAACAGGCTGGGGCTGTTTTCTCTGGAGCGTTGGAGGCTGAGGGGTGACCTTATAGAGGTTTACAAAATTATGAGGGGCATGGATAGGGTAAATAGACAAAGTCTTTTCCCTGGGGTGGGGGAGTCCAGAACTAGAGGGCATAGGTTTAGGGTGAGAGGGGAAAGATATAAAAGAGACCTAAGGGGCAACTTTTTCACTCAGAGGGTGGTACATGTATGGAATGAGCTGCCAGAGGATGTGGTGGAGGCTGGTACAATTGTAACATTTAAAAGGCATCTGGATGGGTATATGAATGGGAAGGGTTTGGAGGGATATGGGCCGGGTGCTGGCGGGTGGGACTAGATTGGGTTGGGATATCTGGTCGGCATGGACGGGTTGGACCGAAGGGTCTGTTTCCGTGCTGTACATCTCTGAGTCTAAAACTGACAGAGCTATGGTGTGGTTAAACTAGTAAAGGAAACACTTGCTGGTGACAGAATAACCTGAAATTGTTTGATGGCATTCCGTGAATTTGATTTTCGGTTGCTCCTGGAGTTTCCTGGCATCCGGTTTGAAGGTGGGCCTTGCTGGAACAGGAGCTGCACAGATCAGCCTGTACACGCAGAATTCCGGGGGTTATAAAGGAGCCTGGTGATCAAACCCCCAGTGCAAGAGAAACATGGCTGCCAGTTTCCTTGTCTGTGTATATTGCAGATGGTTCGGGAGAGAGCCAAGAGCTAAAGAGAGAGAGAGAGAGAGAGAGAGAGGAAATAGTGCAGGACTGGGGGTTGGGGTGGAGAGGAGGAGGAGAGGTGGGCGGGTGCTGGTTGGGTAAATGAGCTTACTGCACTGAAGACTAAACCAAGGGAGAAAGTGAGGACTGCAGGTGCTGGAGATCAGAGTCGAGAGAGTGTGGTGCTGGAAAAGCACAGCAGGTCAGGCAGCATCCGAGGGGCAGCAGAGTCGGCGTTTATGAGCTGTCACTAGAGGAATACTGTTAGCCAGAGCGGGTGAGAGGTGCGGATTTAAATAAAGGGCGAGTGTAAGCTATTAAGAATTTACAGCTGTAACCTGTGTACACATGCTGGGAAGGGCTTCACTGGGCACACCATCCTGATGAGGTCTTTGTCCCAGGCAATGTGGCATCATAGAACATACAACATACAACAATACAGTGCAGAACAGGCCCTTCGGCCCTCGGTGTTGTGCTGACCCGTGAACTATTCTCAGCTCGTTCCTCTACACTATCCCACCATCATCCATGGGCTTATCTAAGGATTGTTTAAATCTCCCTAATATGGCTGAGTTAACTACATTAGCAGGTAGGGCATTCCACCCCCTTACCACACCCTGTGTAAAGAACCTGCCTCTGACATCTGATTAAATCTATCACCCCTCAATTTGTAGTGATGCCCCCTCGTACACGCTGACATCATCATCCTAGGAAACAGACTGTCCCTGTCTCCCCTATCTAATCCTCTGATCATCTTGTATGTCTCTATTAAATCCCCCCTTAGCGTTCTTCTCTCCAATGAGAACAGACCCAAGTCCCTCAGCCTTTCCTCCTCAGACCTTCCCTCCAGGCCAGGCAACATCCTGGTAAACCTCCTCTGCACCTTTTCCAATGCTTCCACATCCTTCCCCAAACATGGGGACCGGAACCATACACAATTAACATGACAGAGCTCCTTAGGATATCCTTAGCAGCTGTAGTTAGCAAATTGATCCAGGTAACCTTTACACCATACCCCTCCCCGCATCGACCCTCAAGGCTTGACCCCCACCCATGCTGTTTACATATCCTCCTCAAACCTGTGTTTGTACAGGCCCACCTTACACTGTAAGACCCAGGGACAGAATTAGGTCATTCAGTCCAGCTGCTTCACCATGCGATCATGGCCGCGACGTTTCTCAGCCCCATTCACTCTGTTAAATACACTCAGTGAGTTCCAGAGATTCACCACCTTCACTGGGTGTGACACGGTGGCTCAGTGGTTAGCACTGCTGCCTCCCAGTGCCAGGGACCCAGGTTCGATTCCAGCCTCGGGTGACTGTCAGTGTGGGGTTTGCACATTCTCCCCGTGTCTGCGTGGGTTTCCTCCCACAATCCAGCGATGTGCAGGTTCGGGTGGATTAGCCATGCTGAATTGCCCCATAGTGTTCATGGAGTTAGGGGAATGGGTTTGGGTGGGATACTCTTCAGAGGGGCGGTGTGAACTTGCTGGGCAGAAGCGTTTGTTTCCACCACAGCTGGGATTCTAATGGATACTTCCAGTGTAGAAAGGGCCCATTGAGTCTGCGCTGACCCTCCGAAGACCCACCCCTCCCTGTCCCGCTAACCTGCATCCACCATGGTTAATCCACTGAGCCTGGGCACCACAGGGCAATTCAGCATGGCCAGTCCCCTGAAACCTGCACAACTTAGCCTGTGGGAGGAAATCACAGCACCCAATAGAAACCCACCCTAACCTACACATCCCTGAACACTATGGAGTAATTTAGCATGGCCAATCCACCCTAACCTACACATCCCTGAACACTATGGGGTAATTTAGCACGGCCAATCCACCCTAACCTACACATCCCTGAACACTATGGAGTAATTTAGCACGGCCAATCCACCCTAACCTACACATCCCTGAACACTATGGGGTAATTTAGCACGGCCAATCCACCCTAACCTACACATCCCTGAACACTATGGAATAGTTTAGCACGGCCAATCCACCCTAACCTACACATCCCTGAACACTATGGAATAATTTAGCACGGCCAATCCACCCTAACCTACACATCCCTGAACACTATGGAATAATTTAGCATGGCCAATCCACCCTAACCTACACATCCCTGAACACTATGGGTAATTTAGCATGGCCAATCCACCCTAACCTACACATCCCTGAACACTATGGGGTAATTTAGCATGGCCAATCCACCCTAACCTACACATCCCTGAACACTATGGGGTAATTTAGCATGGCCAATCCACCCTAACCTACACATCCCTGAACACTATGGAGTAATTTAGCACGGCCAATCCACCCTAACCTACACATCCCTGAACACTATGGGGTAATTTAGCATGGCCAATCCACCCTAACCTACACATCCCTGAACACTATGGGGTAATTTAGCATGGCCAATCCACCCTAACCTACACATCCCTGAACACTATGGGGTAATTTAGCATGGCCAATCCACCCTAACCTACACATCCCTGAACACTATGGGGTAATTTAGCATGGCCAATCCACCCTAACCTACACATCCCTGAACACTATAGGGCAATTTAGCACGGCCAATCCACCCTAACCTACACATCCCTGAACACTATGGAGTAATTTAGCACGGCCAATCCACCCTAACCTACACATCCCTGAACACTATGGGGCAATTTAGCATGGCCAATCCACCCTAACCTACACATCCCTGAACACTATGGGGCAATTTAGCACGGCCAACCCACCCTAACCTACACATTATTGGACTGTGGGAGGAAACCGGAGGAAACCCACGCAGACACAGGGAGAATGTGCAAACTCCACCCAGACAGTTGCTCAAGGGTGGAATCGAACCTGGGTCCCTGGCGCTGGGAGGCAGCAGTGCTAACTACTGAGCCATCCCATAATGAACCAATGCTCCATATGGCACACACAGCCTGAGTTGAGGAAGGTCGTTCTGGCTTTGGTGGGAGTGCAGGGAAGGCAGACCAGACCGATTCCCGTGACGACAGACTGACACAGGGAGACAGCCTGGATCAGCTCAGGCTACATTCGCTGGGAGTTCAGAGGGATAAAGAGGGATCTCTTAGAAACCTGCACGTTTCTAGCGGGGAGAGTGCAGGAAGGGTGTTCCTAGTGACTGGGAAGTCCATATCCAAAGGTAAGGAGTCATGTCCTCACCCAGAGAGGAGTGGGAAATTCTCCACACAGAAAGTGAATGAGGCCGAAACGTTGAGTGGTAAAAATCTTGGGCCTATGCGGGGGATATTGTGGGGGAACGGAACTGATCCTAATGAATGGTGGAGCAGCCTCAGACCCCAATCCTGCTCCTATTTTGTACGAGATGACGTTGTTCTAAGTACAGCCACAAGAACGAGGGGGGTGGGGGGACAGCAGAACAAGTGTCTCCTTCACCATCCAGTCAAAGCTGTTGAAACTCATCCTCATCGTTGTAACCGTTGAGCGGTTCGTGGTGTGCAGGGTGTGAGCTGTTTGGGAGGAAACGTCACCTTTATTCACTCAGTCACCATCCCTTCCAGGTTGTAACACTATCACAGGCTGAAGCCGTCATTGGAAGCTGGGGCTCTTCCTCCCCTCTCAATAAATTGCCGGTGGTCACCCAGATCTGGTCTTCGTTTGCAGAAAGGTGCACGACATCCGCCAGAAAAACCGGCGCTAATGTAGCCCTTCCCAAATTCCACCGGAACTCAGGCCGAGGAAACAGAGGTCATGGCCTGTGAGGGATGGCGACTGAGTTATGATTCCACACGAACCTTCCTGGTGCTAAAGAACAAACCAAAACAAAACAATTCCCAGTGATCACTCTTCACTTTCAGTCCCTCGTGATGTTCATTCATGGGATGAGGGTCTGA
The DNA here is from genome assembly GCF_020745735.1 of Hemiscyllium ocellatum. Lineage (NCBI taxonomy): Eukaryota > Metazoa > Chordata > Chondrichthyes > Orectolobiformes > Hemiscylliidae > Hemiscyllium > Hemiscyllium ocellatum. Next base: position 25,803,648 of record NC_083444.1, read on the forward strand.
AAATGTGTTGCTGGAAAAGCGCAGCAGGTCAGGCAGCATCCAAGGAGCAGGAGATTCGACGTTTCGGGCATGAGCCCTTCTTCAGGAATCTTATGCCCGAAATGTTGATTCTCCTGCTCCTAGGATGCTGCCTGACCTGCTGCGCTTTTCCAGCAACATGTTTCCAGTGTGCAGTGGCACGCCTCAGGGGTCAGTGATGGCGCCCTGTGTTGTTGGTGCCCTGTGTTGTTGGTGCCCTGTGTTGTTGGTGCCCTGCGTTGTTGGTGCCCTGTGTTGTTGGCGCCCTGTGTTGTTGGTGCCCCGCGTTGTTGGTGCCCTGTGTTGTTGGCGCCCTGTGTTGTTGGTGCCCCCCGTTGTTGGTGCCCTGTGTTGTTGGTGCCCTGTGTTGTTGGTGCCCCGCGTTGTTGGTGCCCTGCGTTGTTGGTGCCCTGCGTTGTTGGTGCCCTGTGTTGTTGGTGCCCTGTGTTGTTGGCGCCCTGTGTTGTTGGCGCCCTGTGTTGTTGGTGCCCTGTGTTGTTGGTGCCCTGCGTTGTTGGTGCCCTGTGTTGTTTGTGCCCTGTGTTGTTGGTGCCCTGCATTGTTGGCGCCCTGCGTTGTTGGCGCCCTGTGTTGTTTGTGCCCTGTGTTGTTGGTGCCCTGCGTTGTTGGTGCCCTGTGTTGTTTGTGCCCTGTGTTGTTGGTGCCCTGCGTTGTTGGTGCCCTGTGTTGTTTGTGCCCTGTGTTGTTGGTGCCCTGCGTTGTTGGTGCCCTGTGTTGTTGGCGCCCTGTGTTGTTGGTGCCCTGTGTTGTTGGTGCCCTGCGTTGTTGGTGCCCTGTGTTGTTTGTGCCCTGTGTTGTTGGTGCCCTGCATTGTTGGTGCCCTGCGTTGTTGGTGCCCTGCGTTGTTGGTGCCCTGTGTTGTTGGCGCCCTGTGTTGTTGGTGCCCTGTGTTGTTGGTGCCCTGTGTTGTTGGCGCCCTGTGTTGTTGGTGCCCTGTGTTGTTGGCGCCCTGTGTTGTTTGTGCCCTGTGTTGTTGGTGCCCTGCGTTGTTGGTGCCCTGTGTTGTTTGTGCCCTGTGTTGTTGGTGCCCTGCATTGTTGGCGCCCTGCGTTGTTGGCGATGCTCATAAACGACGTAAGGGGGATGTGGGAGTTGACGACATATCGTTTCCTGAAGACACCAAGATTTACCAAGTGGTTGTGAGTGTGGAGGCAGGTTACAGGAGGTTATAACGGGATGGGGGGGGGGCAGGGGATGGAATTTATCTGTGTGAAGTGATGCACTTTGGGAGGAGGAACGGGGAGCCCCCAGTGAATGTCAGGCCACCAGGAAGCTCAGAAGAAACATCGCGAGGTGGTTGTTGACAGAGTCCTGAATGCAGCAGGCCAGATTACGATGACTGTTTGTCTATCGGATGAACAGAGCAGGGAGGTTATGGCGGAGCTGCATTGAATTTAAGTTAAGGCCCCAGCTGGAATATTGTGTGCAGTTCTGGTCACCTCATTACAGAACTGTAGTTAGCTTTATTGTCACATGTATACAGTGAAACGTTTACACGTCGCCACTTATAATCTCATCCAAGGTACACAGGTGCCTAGGTGCAGATTCATGAATACAAATTCTTAGGTGGAGAAAGTTAGACAATTAAAGAAATTTAAAAGTCCAGCAATACAGAAAGATAAATAATAACTGGCCTCCCAACGCACTCATTACCAGCAACCAGCCTCTGGTCCATGCTGTGTCTTGAAGCCGAGATACTGCCCTGGAACTTCCTCAAGGCTGGAAGTCCACACTGAGGACACACTAGGCTAAGAGACTGCCAGGTCCCAGGATGTGTGAGGCCACTAGGCCAGACTTCCGAGAGGCTACAACGCCGAGTAGCGAGATTCCCATGTAGATCACACTGAGGCTGGGAGTCTGGGCCCACACTGAGGCCGGGAGTCTGGGTCCACACTGAGGCCGGGAGTCTGGGCCCACACTGAGGCCGGGAGTCTGGGCCCACACTGAGGCCGGGAGTCTGGGTCCACACTGAGGCCGGGAGTCTGGGTCCACACTGAGGCCGGGAGTCTGGGTCCACACTGAGGCCGGGAGTCTGAGTCCACACTGAGGCCGGGAGTCTGGGTCCACACTGAGGCCGGGAGTCTGAGTCCACACTGAGGCCGGGAGTCTGGGACCACACTGAGGCCGGGAGTCTGGGTCCACACTGAGGCCGGGAGTCTGGGTCCACACTGAGGCCGGGAGTCTGGGTCCACACTGAGGCCGGGAGTCTGAGTCCACACTGAGGCCGGGAGTCTGGGTCCACACTGAGGCCGGGATTCTGGGTCCACACTGAGGCCGGGAGTCTGGGCCCACACTGAGGCCGGGAGTCTGAGTCCACACTGAGGCCGGGAGTCTGGGCCCACACTGAGGCCGGGAGTCTGAGTCCACACTGAGGCCGGGAGTCTGGGCCCACACTGAGGCCGGGAGTCTGGGTCCACACTGAGGCCGGGAGTCTGAGTCCGTGCTGAGGCCGGGAGTCTGAGTCCACACTGAGGCCGGGAGTCTGGGTCCACACTGAGGCCGGGGGTCTGGGTCCACACTGAGGCCGGGAGTCTGGGTCCACACTGAGGCCGGGGGTCTGGGTCCACACTGAGGCCGGGAGTCTGGGTCCACACTGAGGCCGGGAGTCTGAGTCCGTGCTGAGGCCGGGGGTCTGGGTCCACACTGAGGCCGGGAGTCTGGGTCCACACTGAGGCCGGGGGTCTGGGTCCACACTGAGTGCGGGAGTCTGAATACACACTGAGGCCGGGAGTCTGGGTCCACACTGAGGCCTGGAGTCTGAATCCACACTGAGGCCGGGATGTCTGAGTCCACACTGAGGCCGGGAGTCTGGGCCCACACTGAGGCCGGGAGTCTGAGTCCACACTGAGGCCGGGAGTCTGAGTCCACACTGAGGCTGGGAGTCTGAGTCCACACTGAGGCCTGGGGTCTGAATCCACACTGAGGCCGGGGGTCTGGGTCCACACTGAGGCCGGGAGTCTGAGTCCACACTGAGGCCGGGAGTCTGAGTCCACACTGAGGCTGGGAGTCTGGGTCCACACTGAGGCTGGGAGTCTGAGTCCACACTGAGGCCGGGAGTCTGGGCCCACACTGAGGCCGGGAGTCTGAGTCCACACTGAGTCCGGGAGTCTGGGACCACACTGAGGCCGGGAGTCTGGGTCCACACTGAGGCCGGGAGTCTGAGTCCACACTGAGGCCGGGAGTCTGGGTCCACACTGAGGCCGGGAGTCTGAGTCCGTGCTGAGGCCGGGAGTCTGAGTCCCACACTGAGGCCGGGAGTCTGGGTCCATACTGAGGCCGGGGGTCTGAGTCCACACTGAGGCCGGGGGTCTGGGTCCACACTGAGGCCGGGAGTCTGAGTCCACACTGAGTCCGGGAGTCTGGGACCACACTGAGGCCGGGAGTCTGGGTCCACACTGAGGCCGGGAGTCTGAGTCCACACTGAGGCCGGGAGTCTGGGTCCACACTGAGGCCGGGAGTCTGAGTCCGTGCTGAGGCCGGGAGTCTGAGTCCCACACTGAGGCCGGGAGTCTGGGTCCACACTGAGGCCGGGGGTCTGAGTCCACACTGAGGCCGGGGGTCTGGGTCCACACTGAGGCCGGGAGTCTGAGTCCACACTGAGGCCGGGAGTCTGGGTCCACACTGAGGCCGGGGGTCTGGGTCCACACTGAGGCCGGGAGTCTGAGTCCACACTGAGGCCAGGAGTCTGGGTCCACACTGAGGCCGGGAGTCTGGGTCCACACTGAGGCCGGGAGTCTGGGTCCACACTGAGGCCGGGAGTCTGAGTCCACACTGAGGCCGGGAGTCTGGGTCCACACTGAGGCCGGGAGTCTGAGTCCACACTGAGGCCGGGAGTCTGGGTCCCACACTGAGGCTGGGGGTCTGGGTCCACACTGAGGCCGGGAGTCTGAGTCCACACTGAGGCCGGGAGTCTGGGTCCCACACTGAGGCCGGGGGTCTGGGTCCACACTGAGGCCGGGAGTCTGAGTCCACACTGAGGCCGGGAGTCTGGGTCCCACACTGAGGCCGGGAGTCTGGGTCCCACACTGAGGCCGGGGGTCTGGGTCCACACTGAGGCCGGGAGTCTGGGTCCACACTGAGGCCGGGAGTCTGAGTCCACACTGAGGCCGGGAGTCTGGGTCCCACACTGAGGCCGGGGGTCTGGGTCCACACTGAGGCCGGGGGTCTGGGTCCACACTGAGGCCGGGAGTCTGGGTCCACACTGAGGCCGGGAGTCTGGGTCCCACACTGAGGCCGGGAGTCTGGGTTCACACTGAGGCCGGGAGTCTGAGTCCACACTGAGGCCGGGAGTCTGGGTCCACACTGAGGCCGGGAGTCTGAGTCCACACTGAGGCCGGGAGTCTGGGTCCACACTGAGGCCGGGAGTCTGAGTCCACACTGAGGCCGGGAGTCTGGGTCCACACTGAGGCCGGGAGTCTGGGTCCACACTGAGGCCGGGAGTCTGGGTCCCACACTGAGGCCGGGAGTCTGGGTCCACACTGAGGCCGGGAGTCTGGGTCCCACACTGAGGCCGGGAGTCTGGGTTCTGTGCTGAGGCCGGGAGTCTGAGTCCGTGCTGAGGCCGGGAGTCTGAGTCCACACTGAGGCCGGGTGTTTGAGTCTGTGCTGGGGCCGGGAGTCTGAGTCCACACTGAGGCCGGGAGTCTGGGACCACACTGAGGCCGGGAGTCTGGGTCCACACTGAGGCAGGGGGTCTGGGTCCACGCTGAGGCTGGGAGTCTGAGTCCGTGCTGAGGCTGGGAGTCTGAGTCTACACTGAGGCCGGGAGTCTGAGTCCACACTGAGGCCGGGAGTCTGGGACCACACTGAGGCCGGGAGTCTGGGACCACACTGAGGCCGGGAGTCTGGGTCCACACTGAGGCCGGGAGTCTGGGCCCACACTGAGGCCGGGAGTCTGAGTCCGTGCTGAGGCTGGGAGTCTGAGTCTACACTGAGGCCGGGAGTTCCGGACGTCTGTGAGCAGAACAAAAGACACAAAGAGGATAAAGGAAGGAGCAAAGATACGGACAGAGCAGCTGAGGTCTGGCTGAGGTAATCTCCTGTGCCGCCATCTTGGATAGAAAGGATGCGTTTCCCGAGGAGATTCACCAGCGTGTTGTCTTGGGTGGAGCAGTTTCACTACAAACAGACACTAAATAAGCTCTGGCTGTGTTGTTGGGAGCTGAGAAGTTTGGATGGGACCTGCTCAGATTGTGAGGGGCGCGGCCTGGGTGAATAGACAGCAGGCGGTCCCCTTTGTCGAAGGTGGGCATGGTTTTAAACCGAGAGGCGAGGGGTTTAAAGGAAATTTGAGGGAAACCCTTTTCTCTCAGAGGGTGGTGGGCAGTCTGGACTGCGTCATCTGTAGTGGGGGGTGGGGAGGGCGTGTCGCATTCTCCAGGGGAACACTGGAAAGGCCACTGCATTCCAAGCCTGGTGTGGGGAACGTCACTAGTGTCGGACAGAGTGAAAGATCACACAGCACACCGGGCTAGAGTCCCGACAGGTTTATTTGGATGCCCTCGCTTTCGGTGCGTTCCTCTGCTCACTGATGAGGGAACAGCATTCCGAACGTGCGTGCTGCCAAATGAACCCGTCGGGACTGTAGCCCAGTGTGCTGTGTGATCTTTCACTCTGTCTGGCCCAGTCCAACACCGGCCCCTGCACATTAGGCCGAATGTAGGAGGCAGTGTATTGTTTGGGAGCTGAGAGATTGAAGGTCTCTTTTGGACTGTATAATACTGTGGCTGGGATAGATTTTGCACCCGATGGCCCCCTTTCAGTCGTTGCCCCGCGGAAGTCAAGCCCTAGTCACCGCGGAATGCAAGATTTTCCAGAAAATTCCACAATTCAGCTGCCTGTTCAGATGTAGGTGAACAGCAGGCACAGAGCAAGCTTCTGTACTTTAATTAATTAGTTTTTTATCGGTGGGTCATGGGTGGGTCACTGTCTGGGGCCCAGCATTTATTGTCTGTCCCTTGTTGCTCCCTTGAGGGGGGTGAGCTGCCATCTTGAACCACCTGCTGTGGGTCGACCCACAATGCCCTTGGGGAAGGAATGCCAGGATCTTGCCTTTTGTAATGGCGGAGGGAAGGTTTTGACCGATACTGCCGTGGACAGATGCCCCTCCAGCTGGCAGGTTGGTGAGGATGAGATTGAGTATGTTTTTCCCCCATATTTGTTTCCACCCCCCCCCCCACCTGCCGCAGCCCCCAGTCTAGCAGCTACGGCCTGTAGGACCCGACCAGCTCCATCAGCAATGCTGCTGCCTGAGCCACTTCTGGTGGTGGGACAGTGAAATCCCCCACTCAGAGTCCATTTTGCTCCCTAGTCACCCTCAGTGCTTCCTCGAAATGTCGATCAGGGTACCGATTCATCAGCCGAGGGAGGACGGTACGTGGTCACCAGCCTGAGGCATCCTTGCCCAACTTTAACCTGAAGCCGCAAAACCTCATGGGGTCCGGAGTCAATGTTGAGGATTCCCAAGATAACTGTATCCCGCTGTACCGCTCCCTCAGCTGGGTCTGTCCTGCCGGTGGGACAGGGTGTATCCAGGGACGGAGCTGATTAGTTCCATTAGTGTATGGCTATGTCAGGCTGGGGCTTGACTGGGCTGTGAGACAGCTGTCCCAATTTCGGCACTCACCCTCAGACCATAGTAAGGGTCAACGTCGCTGTT